>NW_017805535.1:236737-247303 GCF_001891065.2 Hippocampus comes | reverse complement strand
ACCCAAAAGTTTTTTTTCGACGTAGAAATTCTCGGTCTGTCGGGTTGCCGGAAACACATTGCTTTTTTTTCTACGCCTAAGAGACATATAGCAGTTGGCAAAACAAGACTGGGCCAAAATTCCAACAGAGAGGATTAAGAAACCTGTTGATGGTTACGGGAAATGATTGATTTCAGTTCTTTTTTATTTTTCTCAAGGATGTCCTACAAAATGTTGAGTTGAGGGTGCCAATAATTTTGTCCTGTTCTGTGTGGAATGATTGCAGTTGGGGCCCCCCCGTTGTTTCAATGTAAACCTACGCAATACATGTGAATACCGAAGAATTTGTAATTGGTACAATTTTTTGGGGAGAAGTGGGGCGTTACCTGATAAAAGTGCATTGGTTTTTGACCATGACTGTGTATATATAAGTATATAATTGATCATTTAGGATTTACAAAGAGTGAATTGAAACGCGTCCAAGAATTTCTGAGGAGTGTTGCCGAAGAGATGTGGTAAATACATGTAATGGGTCTTCTTGTCTGTCTTCAGGCAGACCACGGTAGAGAAGCTTCTGTCCCATATCTTCGATAAGGAGAAGAATGAATCTGCGATTGTCAGTGTCATCCAGATCCTTCTTACACTGTTTGAGACAAGACGACCAGCGTATGTCCTGTGATCTTTCCCATTCTTTCTATTTCATTTCAGGCATGTAAAATTCATTAGAAAGACGCCAAATACTGTTTATTAATAGCAAACGTTAAAAAAAAGTTCAAACGTGAATATTTTAAAGGTTAGGTGAAGCTATATTGTCATTCTCTCCTTTTCTTTTGGACAAAGCTACTGCTGCAACAAAAATGCAGTTTTGATATTGAAACATCCATTAATAAAAAGTTGGTTTTTAAAAAAAAACGACTTTTGGGTCAGATATGTTGTCAGTCTCAAGTTGGCTAAGTTTAAACATTGCATTACAATTCCATGTAAATCAGAAGTGTGAAATTGATGATGTTTACTGTTTCAGGATGTATACTAGGGAGAGCCAACCAAGAGCCATAACCGACACTCCATCCGTTATTTAATGGAGAAATTATAAATTATGATGTCAAAAAACTACGTTTCTACAAAATGCTACTGACCTGGACGCTAACATGTTGCATAACTGATTTTAGCTTCACTGAAAATGTTATGGATGGGTTTTTCTCTTCAAGGTTTGAGGGCCATATGGAATGCTCCCCTAGAATGTCCAATCCTTCATTCTCAGTCAACCATAGCATCTTGGAGGCTGTGAGACCACGCCTCAAAGACTTTCATCAACTGCTGCTGGATCCCCCAAAGGTGCATTGACACAGCATAGTAGTTTGTGTTAATTCCCCAGGCCCCCCAACCGCTGATCGCTTGATTCCAATGTACCATATTTTCACGAGCATACAGCTCACCGCATTAAGAGGCGCAGTGTCAGTTACGAGTCATGTTTCTGTATTTAACACATATATAACACACACTGCATTATTGGACGCAGGCAGGGTAATAATAATAATAATAATAATAATAATAATAATAATATATTTTATTTATAAGCGCCTTTCACAACACTCAAGGACACTTTACAATCAAGGGCAAAACAATAAAACCACAGTTAAAATTATAAATAAAGGAAGTGATGGATTTAAGATGAATATGCAAGTTTGAATAGGTGGGGTTTGAGATGGGATTTTAATGTGGGAAGAGAATCAATATTGCGGATATTGGGTGTAAGTGAGTTCCAGAGTTTGCGGGCAGAGCGGCTGAAAGCTCTGTACCGCATTGTGCTGAGACGGGCAGAGGATACACAGAGGTGGAGGGAGGATGAGGACTTGAGGGAACGAGAGGGAACAGAATTCGAAGATCAGACAGATGGGGCGGGGGCAAGGTTATGGATGTCTTTAAATGTATAGAGAAGTATTTTGAAGTTGATTCTAAATTTGATCGGGAGCCAGTGGAGCTGTCGGGGATGGGGGCGATGTGATGAAAGGAGGGGGTTGTCGTGATGATCCGGGCTAAAACATACGCTATCTTCAACAATACGGTAGCATGCATGCACACACGTTAGCGTAGGTTTTTAAAAAGGCAGCAGGAGCAAAAGTGAGTTTGGTGGTACTTGATCGAAGTATTAAACACGGTACTCACATTATTTTTGGATCAATCCTCATCCACAAATCCGTCAAAGTCCTCATCTGTATCTGAAATGAAGAGCCGGGCAAGTTCTCCATCGAACACGCCAGGTTCCCTCTCGCCATTGTCAGAGTCAGTCTCGTTGTGCGACTCCTCAGAAATTATGCTGGCTTTTTTGAAAGGTCGAGCAACAGTGCAAAGCAGGCACGTTCGCCCAGCAACCACAATCCATTCACAAATTGTGGCGAAACTCGCCCGGCACTGCCTTCAGTCTTTGTAAAGCTGTGTTCGCCATCTGTCATCCATCGCTCACGCGCCGCTCGCAACTTACAACAGTGAAAGCCGACTTCTCATGCCTCTTTGTGCGTATCGCTACCGTGGGCTCTATTGCCCTGTTCCTCAGCATAACTGATCACTTTAAGTTTGACCTGTGCTTCGTAGGCGTGTCTCTTCATAGGTTCCGTTTTCAGGGGTCCGAAGTTGTTTTGCCCAATCCACGTACCAGCATTATATTCACCTACTGGTGGTTGTGGCTTGAGCGTCCTCTTTCACTAATGTCCACATGCCGTCCTCTGTTACGTTCGCCTTTCCTCTGCGTAAGCAGCTTGTCTGCATACCATCAGTCAGTCAAGCGGAGCGCCTATCGAATTCACAATCAACAAGCAACAATCACACATTTTGGAACACGGTGCATAGATTGGGCGCCCCACATTATTAGGCGCCCCGTCCATTTTGGAGAAAATTCAAGACTTTTCAGTGCGCCTCATGGTCGTGAAAATACGGTAATTGAAATCATGTTTTAACACCAATATTTGTAAACAAAATTAGCTGTAGTTTTATTTTACCCTGTACCAGAAGTAAGAGTATGTAGTAACTGCATTTTACACAGGAAACAAGTTTGACCTGTCATATTTTTTTCTAAATCGAAATAGGTAAAGTTAAATCGAGCAGCATTTAGACAATTACAACATCAAAAGATTTGAACAAAATCCAAATATCTATTTTTGCACAAACCCCATCTCGATCCAAGTAAAAGAATGCCATAGGCTTGAAAAATAAACCTACAGTGAGAGTGAAAGCCTTCGGTGTGGACAAGCTTTAGCATAAGATCGAAAGCTTCGGTAAACGCTGCATCCAAAATTATATGGCACGGCCAACAATATTTGGCTGTACATTGTTGATGTAACTACTGAAAGAAGTAACAAGATGTATTCTGATGGCTTGAAGGCTGCTACATATTGCCAGCTCACACTGTGCAAAATATACCTTGAAAGGGAACTAAGGGGCCAAGTAATTAGCTTGTTGTCAACAAGACAAACATGTTTTTCTGGCATTGAATGCAGCAAGACCCACAAATGAGCAGCAAATGAGGCCCTGGCAAAGCTAAGGTGAAGCTTAGAATTTTCGGAAGTCAGCTGACATTTCTAACGTCACGCTGCACATTATTTTTATCCTAAATGAAAATTTGGTGGTGTGTGCAAAACCATGTTTGTGTCATTCTGCAAATGTGCAGAGCTAACCGTATGCATCCATGTGTCAGTCAAGTCATCCAGGTTGCACTGTTCTCATTTTTTTTTTCTTCTGAAATTCAACTCAATAATATTATGGAGAGTGCGAACCTAACCTCGCATATTTTTCATCTCAAAAATATTCCTATGCATGAGTATCTCCCTTCGGTTCCATGCATCCGTTATTTTCTAAACGACAGATTTTTACTCCCACCGACTTTTGATACACCTTATCCTGAACCCTTTTGATAAAATGCTAAAACTTTTGACACCGCTGCCTTAACTATTTCAGTTTGAGGCTGAGGATTCCTGACGCTAACGCTTCAATTTTTTTTTTTTAACACCATGATGTAATATTGCATAGGTTGCTGTTCAGCTGAACTTGTATTCATTTGTATTGATCCAGGGCAGCATACGCCCCAGTGTTTAGCATATGTCAGCCAAGATGATCTGCGTTCGAATCCCTGCTCAGGCCCTCCTGTGTGGATTTAGCATGTTGTGAACGCGTGTCTGTCTGTTTGACCTGTGATAGACTGGCGCGGAGTCCAGGCTGCACCCCGGCTCTGACCCAACATGAGCTGGGATGGGCTCCAGTGACATGGATGTATTGTTCTAATTTTAAGATCTTCTTAGGATGAAAGAAAAAAAAAACAGCATGATTAACACTGAAAAAGGCTCAACATTTTTTTCACTTGCTTTTATATCTGAATCAAGAGTTTGTGCTCTCTCAAACAGAACGAGATGATGAGGACAACGTGGGGGGTGCTCGATCCTCCTGTGGGTAACGCAAGGCTCCATGTGGTCAGACTCGTGGTCAGTCTGTTGCAAACCAACACTCCCTGCATCAGTAAAGAGCTCATTCACCTCAACACCCTGGGAGTAATACTTGTGAGTATCCCAGTTTCAGTACTTCCGCAGCTGGAGCAGTGCTGTGCATACTGTAAATCAAGGGTCTCAAACTCCGGTCCTCGAGGGTCGCTTTCCTGCTTGTTTTCCGTTGTTCCCTGCTGCAACACACCTACTTGATTCAAATGATCAGGGCCGTGATCAGGCCTCTGCAGAGCTTGCTGATGAGCGCGGCCCACTATTTGAGAAGCACTGTTTTAGAGGAAAATGTCACAGTCCTTATTTGATCTGCCTTCTGCTCCACCGATAGCCTCTTGGTGGTTATAAGGCGTATCAAGTTGTGGTCATGTTCCCAGGCAGCGCATAGAAGAAGCGCCATCGGCTTTCCTCACATTGGCAGCATTTCTCTACTTTGTGTCTTCTGTTTGCCTTCCCGTTGGCTCGATAGGACTCACAACAGGAGCCGGTATTGACCAACATTTTGGGAAAAGTCTTTTGGCTCAAGTCCCATACAAGGTTCTTTTTATTAAAGGACTGTAACAAGAATTTCACACATACGAGCACCTGAATTTAAATCCAAAGTGGCATTTCCAAAAATCTGGAGGAACGGTAAAGAACAGTAAAATACAGGCGTCTCACAGAACATCAAAGGGTTGGAAATTTTAGTAAAATTTTGCTTAGCACTGTATGTATGACGCAAGCAGACTCATTCAAAGCAATGATGCAGCGACAAGCGTTTGTGTCAGAATTAATATATTTTATCATCACTTTTCTTGTGAATTTGTGTTTTTTTATACGGTGATTAACTCGTTTTTACTCTTCTGTGACACTTAATCATGCCGGCGTGCTGTTTGCAGTCCCTCCCTATTCAAAACAGTGATCATTTTTGTTCGGTCTTGAGATCAACAGTGGCGATCTCTATTTGCATGACAATTCAGATTTTCTTTTCAAATGTAACCTTAAAAATGGTTGTGGAATGAAATGTTTGGTCACGTCAAGAGGAAAACATATGAAGTCAAGTCAGCTTTATTGTCAAATATGCTCTATGTGCAACATACAGCACAGATGAAATTTCTTTTTTCTCAACCACAGTGCCATAGTGCCACTGTGGGTGTTTTCAGTGCAGTGCATTGAAAACACACACAGCTAAAAATAAGGGCGGCGAAACTGAACTGCATAAAAAAGCCATAAAGACATAAATATATAAATATAAGCAAATACAACTATATTGGGTGATAACTAGAGCACTGTGTTATTTTTCATAGGATATGTATTTCAGATACATCTGGAACAACTTCCTCCACATCCAGGTGGAAATCTGTACAGCTGTGATTCTGGTCATGCCACCTTTCACCACTGAAGTCCAGCTCGACACAGAACAAGAAAATGCCAGAGAGAGCATCCTCGTCAGACATGTAAGATTCAAATACATGATACATTGGGCTACTGTCTCGTGTGGCTGGGTGATATGGCCTGAAAGAGCACAGATTATGAAACAGTTACGTTTGAATGGCTTGAATACAAATAGTCTCTGGGGTGGCCCCGCACCCATTAACTGTGATCTTGTCAACTCTTGTGGGGTATTTGGTTTGGTGATATGTAAAAAAGGAATCGCCTCCACTCACAAGCTCAAGTGATTTTTCTAAAAAAAATAAATAAATAAAAATTGATGCGTTGCCAGGCTCCACTGTCTGCTGAGAATTGTTGACTGTGTTGTTGTAGTTGTTGTTGAGAAAGGTATTGTTGAGAATTGTGGTGAGATTGTCTGTGATTGGCTACTGCACGACAGCTGGGCTCGGCTCCTGCGACCCTCCTGAGTATCAGCGGATTAGAAAATGGATGCATGGATGGCTGGTAGTTGCAAAGAGTGCAAAAGAGTAGTAGTACAAAAAAAAAAAGAAAAAGAAAAAAAAACAAGTCTTTTTTGTTTGTTTGTTTATTGAACATAATAATAAAACATACAATAACAGATGACAAAATGCAAACAAAAATTATGAAAGGAAAATAAAAGTAAGTAATACAAACATCATCACAGTTATATGTTCAAAGGAGTAGGGAGAAGTATACAACTTATCTAGTCCTACCCCTTGTTGTGCAAAAGTATATTGATCATTTCCAATACCAAAGAAAAGGAAGAAATCTACATTTCATCAAATACTTTTACCCTTTGTGTACTATACTTCATTGTATATATTTGTATATATATAATTGTTCTTTCTACTTTTTATATCAAATGACTCATATTCATTATATATACTGCATTTCTTGAATACATTCAATAAGTTGTTCAAAATCCAGAACAAGAACAAAAACATTTTATTGCGAGTCACTGAATTTTTCTTCCTGGCTTCGCCCACACCCCTAACAAAAACTCAAATTCTATCCCATTTCGTGTCACCTATCTGTGTAGGATACATCGTTCAAATGTCCTAAATATTGCCTAAATGAACCTAACATGACAGCTTCAAACCAAAATGGCAGATTTTCCTGTTTCGTTCAGGAAATGGGTTCTTGAGACTTTTTTTGTACGTTTACTCATGATAGACCTGCCTATCAAATATGTGAAACTGTCCG
The DNA here is from genome assembly GCF_001891065.2 of Hippocampus comes. Taxonomy (NCBI): domain Eukaryota; kingdom Metazoa; phylum Chordata; class Actinopteri; order Syngnathiformes; family Syngnathidae; genus Hippocampus; species Hippocampus comes. Next base: position 240,245 of record NW_017805535.1, on the reverse strand, counting down.
CAAGGGCTGAATTTTCAAACAATCAACACTGTGTACTGTATTCTACCTTGCAAATGCGGTTATCCATTCCCTTGGTCACCTCTTTGTACTCCTCCCAACACATCCTTAGTTTTATGGAGTATCCCGATGGTTTTGGATATTTTCCTTTTAACGTTATCAATATGTGGCTTCCAGGATAGTTTGGTGTCTATTACTAGTCCAAGAAACTTATTTTCATAAACTCTTTCTATTTCAATTGAATTTATCTTTATTTTAACTTGGTCTTTAATTGGTCTCGTACCAAAAATAACTAACTTAGTTTTTGTTAAATTTAAAGATAGTTTATTTCTGTCGAACCAATTTTTTAATTTGGTTAATTCATTTTCCACAGTTTTCAGGAGTTGTTCCATATTTTTTCCACAGCAGTAGAAGGTTGTGTCATCGGCGAATAGGACACATTTGAATTGTTTTGTAACACTACAGATGTCATTTATATATAGAATGAATAATTTTGGTCCAAGCACTGATCCCTGTGGCACTCCATGGGTAATCTTCAGTGAGTTGGATTTTTTGTTGTTGAACTGCACATACTGATATCTATTTTCTAAATAACTTTCAATCCATTTATATGCTATGCCTCTGATACCATATCTCTCTAATTTATTCAATAATATAGTATGATCTATTGTATCAAAAGCTCTTCTGTCTGCATTGTAAGCAAACAAACCATTGTTCATCCAATTTTAACCCATGTTAATTTTATGATATAATAGTGAGACCATGAAGTAATTTAAAAAAAAATTCCCACGTGTCCTATAACTTGAACAGTTCATTGAGAAAGGAAAGAAATCTCTCGCGCGGCACAACAATCAGCTGGTTGCTGAGTGCACATCTTAAATTTAGCAAACGCGTGTTAAAACATCTTTTGATTTAGTTTTAGCTTTTAGTCTATTTTGGGTAGCTGTCTGTTAACAGGCAGCTCATTTTTATTTTCAGGTCAAACATTCCATTTTCTTAATGATTAAATGCAAACACTGAAAGGTAAGTGCGTGCGTGCGTGCGTGCGTGTTGCGTGCGAGCGTGCGAGATAAGCTTTTTGTTTTATTTCAAATTAATTGTGCAGGTTATAGCTAACGATGAAATGTGATCTTATCTAATCTGTGCAATGTCTTAAGTTTGCCCTTACAGGATACTTAAAATATCATTTATATGTATTATGGACTTTAACTGATTACTATTTGGTTCTTAAAAAGTGATTATGCTATTCCTAATTTTAATGCAATGGCCACTGTTATGATAGATTCTACTGGCAGGGCTTTCGTAAGTTTAACTTAAGGTGTTCAATGCCAGATCTCATTTTGGAGGAAGAAGTTAACTTTTTTTGTGTGTGTAATTCCCTCCAACAGTTGTTTCAAAAATGCCATTTCATCCAGAGAATCGTTGATGCTTGGAACACTAATGAAAAGGAGCAGTGAGTATTTCTTGTTTCTTATTTATTTATTTATTTTTTTGAGATGCATTCGTTTAATGTAGGTTGCTAAAATATTTTTTGATGATTAAAACTTCGCCTGTGTAATCAAATGCAGGTGTTTTTTATTGATTTAAATAATTTTTTTAATGAATTAATTTATTTTTTAAACGTTACCGAAGATAGGCATATATGTACTTGATGGGTTGCTAATGTAAACGTTCAAAATGGATTTACTGAGTGGACTTTTTTAATGGAAAATCCTTTCTACTTCACTTTTCTATTTGTGTATTCTATTTTCCCTTACTGTTATTGTGTTAAGGAAAGGATATTGCTATTCCTATTGCAATTTATTTATTTTATTTGGCCTATTGGACTGGGACAAATGCAAAAACAAAAAGAAACTATTGCGCAGCAGTCTGATGTGTGCTTTGTAGTGCCTACAGCAAAAGTTAATTTGCAGCACCCGTCCCAATCATTTCCTTAGTTCCCATTGAAGAGATCAGAGTTGGATTAACAATGTGTGCCTTAGTTTTTGTTGCTCAAGGAACAGGAGTGTATAAAATAGAGTAATCAAAAGTGGGCTTTGAGTAGGTCAGAACCGTGGCTAACAGAAAAATGTTAAGGCGGGTGAGGATACTAATATGTCATAAGTCATTTTTGGTGGAGGAGGTGTTTGAGAAGACACTCTTTTTATTGATCACGTGATATTGTGTTTTTTTGGGAGGGCGGCATGTGAGAGAGGGCTTCTTTTTATTATCTTACTTGCAGACAGTAAAGCAAGAAGCAGCTTTCTGGGCACTCAACATTGTACGAATCATTTCAAAATAAACAAGAAAACTAAAAGGTCAAAAAGCTGGTTTACTTTTGGGTGCTCTGTTTGCTCAAGATTTTTGGGGCCTTTCTTTTTTTTTTTTTAGGCTAGAAGGTGGTCGGCGGCGAGGTTACATGGGTCACCTCACAAGAATAGCTAATTCAATACTTCATAACTGTGACAAAGGCCCTAACGGATTACAGATACAACAGCTCATCGCTGGTAAGAACACATTACATCTGCATCGCATCCGTGTTAAGTCTTAAAAATTACTAATAATTTGTTCTGTGCATGTAGAATTCTCAAATGCGCAGTGAAATGATATTTGCACCATTAACACTGTGTACAGTGGGGATGAGGCGCGGCTGACCTCGACTCGTGACATTGTGAGTCAGTGGGGAGAAAACAGTCATACCTCGGCTTTCGACCATAATCCGTTCCAGAAGGCTGTTCGAAAAGCGATTTGTTCGAAATCCGAATCTATTTTATTAGCCCATGATTAGGGGCTAATACACTATGCAGAAATATTAAGAAAAACAGATTTGCGTAAATCACAACAAACACGTCTGCTCACAATGAACACTACACGAGGAAGCGTCACTTCCTCGTGTAAGGAAGGCGAGAGGAGTCGAGTGGCGTATTCGGGTTTGCTCAGTTTGGTCAAAAACCGGGTTTTGGTCATAATCTGAGGCATGAAAATCTCAAATTTTCTGGTCGAAATCCTACTTGGTCGATAATAGAGACGTTTGAAAACCGAGGTTTGACTGAACTTGGAAGACCTCCTCAACTCCACCAACACACTTCCTAATAGGAAGCAGAATCTGAGGACTCTCAGGTAGGCTCTCCCATCTCTGGGGTTGAAGTCACCAATGTGGTTAAAAGGCTCCTCCGTGGCGAAGCCCCAGGGGTGGATGAAATCCGCCCAGAGTTCCTCAAGGCAGTGGATGTTGTGAGGCTGTCCTGGTTGACACACCTCTGCAGCATCGGGAGGAGTGCCTCTGGATTGGCAGACGGGTGGTCCCTCTTTTTAAAAAGGGGCACCGGAGGGTGCGTTCCGACTACAGATAGATCACACTCCTCAGCCTCTCTGGTAAGGTCTATTCAGGGGTGCTGGAGAGGAGGAGCTGTCGGGTAGTTGAGCCTCAGATTCAGGAGGAGCAGTGTGGTTTTTGTCCTGCCCAACCAGTCTACATTTGCTTTCTGGACTGAGAGAGAGAGAGAGAGAGAGAGAGAGAGAGAGAGAGAGA
>NW_017805535.1:236128-236704 GCF_001891065.2 Hippocampus comes | reverse complement strand
GTTTAGAGCTGTGAAACGATTAAAATATTCAATCTAATTAAAAACGCAACTGTCATAATTAACTCAACTTAACTAAAAATTAGAGATATTAGAGCTGTCAAACGATTAAAATATTCAATCTAATTAAAAACGCAACTGTCATAAATAACTCAAATTAACTAAAAATTAATCATGATGACTCACGCATTTTTTATCATTTCTGAATTTCCTTTTATATTTTTTGTCCTATTTTTCCCCATTTTAATGCTCTCATCAACATGGAATCATGAATCAGTTTTCTATGTGCAAAATGCAAATATTTACTGAAATAACAATTTCGTTTTTCAATTTTACATGAACATTTTTCACTTGGAGCAGTTATTCACACATCATCTCTCACACAATATTACTGTCCATCACACAACAGCTGCTTTAACAGCTCTTTTTATGGAATCAAAACAGAGCAATATAACATTATAAAGTGCACATCTAAGGTAAACTAGTACTCAGCCTATAGTGGTGGTTGCATACTTCGTTTTTCTCAAGTTTGCTTTGAACACAGCAGTCAGGCTATGTTGATTCTGTTGGTCCTTCTTG
>NW_017805535.1:211049-235916 GCF_001891065.2 Hippocampus comes | reverse complement strand
GTGTCGGGGCTCAAGCACTCACGTCAGCTTTGTGCTTGGCCATTAAGTGGTATTTCAGACTCGATGTGCAATGATGATAGCTCAGTTTACGACTGCAAAACATACAGGTAACTTTGGTCTTGTCAGTGGAACAATCTGGCAACTTTTTAAAAGTAAACTTTCCATTCATAAACTCTTAAAATATCCGTTTTCAGTGTCTCGCGCTGCCGTGGCTGGCAAAACAAAACATGCGTGGACATGTGCAGCGCGTTTGTTGTTTCTGGTTTATTTATAGAGCAACGTAACATCCGCTGTGACGTCTGCCCGCGTTAATCTCGCGAGAAAAAATTTAATCCCGTTAGAATTCATTTAAATTAATGCCAATAAATACACTCTAAACTGGAGGAGGTTGTTTTTTTTTTTTTTTATACATACACACACACACATATATATACACACACACACACACACACACACACACACACGGTATATGTGTGTGTGTGTGTGTGTGTGTGTGTGTGTGTGTGTGTGTGTGTGTGTGTGTGTGTAAATGTATGTGATATTCACCTGTGAAATACCTGTATATGAATATGAACTGACTGTGTGTGACAGAACTTAAAGTGGAGGACAGAGAAAAATGGGAGGCCTTCATATCTGGGCAGCTGGCTGACACAAACAAGAGAAACACTGTTGACCTGGTAAGTTATCACAAGCACAGTTGGTGCTCTTGTCAAGTGCAGCTTTTAACCAATGGCACAAAAACATTTTCGTGTGTAGCTGTCCCTGTAAACTTACATAGCCTTGTGGTCTATTCACTATGTTGATTTTCTGTATATTTTTGGAGGCGACACAATTATTACCCTATGCCTTACACTCAGTCAGAGGCATCACTCGGTTTTATGGACAGAGGAGGCAAAGCCCCAAAGAGATGTGAACAAAGCCAGCACATGAGCACAACGCTTCACGAGCAGCAAACAAAGACCGATAATACTGTGTAAAATTTTAAAGTGAACGGATTAGATTTTTACTGTTATTTCCATTTTTTTTTTTTTTTTAAATATCCAATACACTGGGGCTGTGAATTGACGAGTCATGACGACGTTAAAGATCACAATTCTCATTAATTAATTTAAAGAGGTGGTCACCAACAAATCAACTTGTTTTCCTTGATCAACTGTATAAACAGGTATCTACTAATGCTGTCTGCATGTCCTGTTCATCTTTTCAACGTTCTACTGGATGTTTGTTGAAATGTTGAATTTGGAGCCACAACCATCTGTGCGTGGCCATCTTCAGGTTAAACACTGCATTGCATTTGATTTGGGCTTTCCGTCCTCTGATATGACCATCAGGGAATCCTGATGTCACTTGCGGAATCTTGACGTAGTCGCTATGCCACTGTGGTGTATATAAAATGAAGATGTATTGTGTGTATAAGCAGCTCAGTCTCAAACACGCCTCTGGGCGGGTTGGAATTGTGTCGTTTGAAAACATCTTTATATAGATTTTCAGGTTTGTGATTGATTATCATAGCATTTGGTTAGTTTATTGAGCATAGCTTGTCGAAGTATAGAAATTATTCAGGTCGTTTGCTGCTGTCCATCTGGTTAGCACGTCCGCCTCACAGTGCAGAGGTGCAAGGGGGTTCGATTCCGGCTCCGGCCTCCCTGTGTGGAGTTTGCATGTTCTCCCTGTACCTGCGTGGGTTTTCTCCGGGTACTCCAGTTTCCTCCCACATTCCAAAAACATGCATGGCAAGTTAATGGAACACCCTAAATTTTCCATCGGTGTGAGTGTGAGCGCGATGGTTGTTCGTCTATGTGTGCCCTGCGATTGGCTGGCATCCAATTCAGGGTCAACCCCACCTACTGCCCGAAAACAGCTGCGGTGTGAGCTCCATCTCGACCCTCATGAGAATAAGCGACTTGGAAAATAGATGGATGTGTGGGCTGCTGTCCATCACAGCCAGACCATCCCCCAGCGATCCCCCAGGCAATGCCCCCTTGAGTGCCGTTTTCAAATATTAGCGAGGGGAGGCGCAAGCGTCTGTTAAGGGGGTGTGTACCCCTTTTAATAGCCCTTTGTTTATATATTTATTTACTTGGTGCTTTGTTTTTCTGTCGAAACTGCCTTGTCACACTCTTTTCCCGCTGGTCAGTCTTGGTAATCTGACTCATCCGTGATGTCAACAGAAGCGTTGTAGGTAATACAGTGTCATGGCAACAGAGTATGAACATCCGTGTGCATTTCACCAAAAATACTTCATACGATACAAAGATTCCTTTCATGACAGCATGGCGGTGATAAGCGAGCATAGAAAATGGAAGGACTTTTTCTTAGGTTTATGAACACATAATAGTGACATTTTTTTGTCGGACACAGCTTGTTCATCAATGTCATTACTTGTTCTTGACAGGTGACAACACACCAGATCCAATCCTCAACTGATGATGAGGTTGACTTTAAAGATAGCAGCTTTCATCATGACTCATCTCTACAACAAGTAAGGTTCTACTTCTTAGACAAATCAATTAACTTTCCAAAATCCACGCACGCATGTGCAAGGCCCATAGTCACGCAGAAAAACAAGTTGACTGTTCGGGGTTACATTTTTGCATTTGTAGTCAGACGTTAACATACACTCAACATTACATTAGTCACAGAAAAGCAGACAAGGACTGCTGGCCTGGACCTCATGAAGGGGAGTATTCTGAAGTCAAAGGTTACGAGGGGCCATTTAGTTTGAAGGCCCAAAAATTTGTCATTGTCCATAACCTCAAGCCAAATTGAATGATTTCCTGATATTTAATGGCTGATATTCAATCTTACCCTTAAATGCTTGTCTCACTGCTGGAAATTAGCATGAAGCACCACACAGCAAGTGGAGCTTTGTCTCTTCAAATGCTCCCTGCTCTCCAACACAAAACACTCTCCTCCATCCACCTGCCATCATAAAATTGAGACAAACAATAACCAAATTCGCTTTGTTTGGTCATTAATCACTATAGTGGTAGAGTTTGAATAAATGTACGCAAGATATTTTTATCATTTTTTTCTGTAAATCAACACATCATCAACCAATGTGATTACTTTGTTTTCAGCTATGCAGTATTCCTTCAGGTTTCAGGAAACTAAATGTAGCATAAAAGGTTAGAATGCACCACAAAATACAGTGTTTTGCTAGTTGAAATACAACACGGTGTTTTTATTTACTTTTGCATTTATTAAGCTCATCTGTAAGGACTTGGGCTTTAATACCTCTGTGAACACAATGTAGAATGGCAGCTAGTTGTTGGGGACGTGCTCATCTGCTTCCCTGTTACTGTTGAGTTGAGTTGCCCTTAAGCAAAGCTCCCCCGCACACGAGGCGCAACATCGTTTGCTGCCCTTTTCACCCTGACATCTCTCCGTGCATGCATGCAATCTGGTTCTCTTTGTTTTGTGGAACACAAATGTAAAGCAGAGTGTGTCAAATTTACATTTTATACAACCCATTTTAATAACAACATTCAAACAAATTAAGTCGTTATGCGCTAGAGCAGTGGTTCTCAAATGTGAGCACGTGAGATTCTATTGAAAAAGTAGCATCAATGCAAAATAAGAGGAATACTTCACAGCAGTTTGCCTCAGTGAAGTCAATGTTGTCTCACTAAAATGTCTCACTCAGTGCTGTAACTTCCGGACGATAAGCAGCACCTGATTAAAAGCCTCAACAGCTAAATTTAGCCATAAATACTAATTTGTACATACATTAGCCGCTTCGGATTAAAAGCCACAGGTTAAAAGCCACAGGTTTCCCTTTTATTTAGCTATGTTCTCTCTCTCTCTCTCTCGCTCGCTCGCTCGCTCGCTCGCTCTCTCGCTCTCTCGCTCTCTCACAGCCGGCTCCTCCCGCAGCTGTAAAATAGCTGATGAATATTCAGTAGGAGGGCGGACTCGGACACTTATTGATAGCCTCTATGATGTGCTCTTTAATTCCATTGATCAGATGTAATACCAACGGGCAAATTAATTGATGGCTTGATGCTTGTCAGTAAAAATCCATAAATAAACCACATCACATTTAAAGCCACAGGGTTCAAAATTTTGGGAAAAAGTAGCGCCTTATAGTCCGGAAAATACGGTACAAAAACACCCAGTTCAGTGCAACAATACAATATTCAGTGTTGACAACTGGTAATATTTTCCTTCATCTTTTTAATTATTTTAAGGGCTTTTTTTCTGCTTTTATTTAAAATTAAGTTGGACTTTTTTTTTAGAACAAATCTATACTATGATCCCAAAGAGGACTCTCAATGTTGTTCTTTTTTTTTCCGTGCCATATTTAATTAGAATTAAGTTAATTCTTTCTTTCCACTTTTCGTTATCTTTATATTTTTCAAATAGTTTAGAGATGCCCACTACAAATGCAGTTCTACAGTGTAAGACATCAGACAGATGGCACAGCACTCTGTTTTGAGTCCTTTTTTTGGCGGGGGATGGGAGGGAGTAATCCGGAAATGCTTTGCGCTAGTTAGAGGGTACCTGGCTGAAAAAATATTTCACCGTGGCTACATCATTGAAAAAAGGTTGAGAACCACTAGAGTGACACCCCCTTGTGGTAACCCTAGCACACAACCACCAAAGGGAAATAGGATTGCGATATAATATGAAGAGCAGGAAACAGCAACCCAACCTTCACTCTAAACAAACCATCCCAAAAGATGGCCAAGGTACAGGGCCCGACATATTTATTGGATTCATGAGTTTATGCTAATGTCTGGCCGCAGCCTTACAATTTGTAGTGTCATTTGTTCGACTCCAAACATCACTGTCATTAGGCCAGTCTTTTAAACTGTACACACATTTTGACTATGGTGCCTACTTAAACTGCACGCCAAATCATTTTGACACCTAAATCATGCAGGCATATGACTTATTCTCTTCTTTTACATAGGGTGTGGCCTTTGTGCAGTCAACCAATTCTGTAAATGCTAGCTAGCTTTGTGTAGGCTCGAGAGCAGGGGTTACCAACCTTTTTTAAAGCTGAGAGCTAATTAATGCGAAAGGCTACCAGTTTAATACACACTTCTGATCACATTGAATTCCAATCACATTTGTTATTAATAATGGATGATAATTATCGACAGCATGTGAAGACACCGCTCATGTTACTAATTTGTCACTAATGTCAACAGTGATTTGATATGGTAGGAAACATATAACCTAAATTTGGACATTTTTTGAAATGATAACGTCAACAACATTCTGGCAACATCACAATGTTCAATCACTGGTGCTATTTTTAGAACAGGCCGGCGGGCACCATGTGGGTGACCCCTGCTTGAGAGAGTACGTCATTAATCAATATTGGTCTTGGCTTTTGCTAGGCGTTTTCTGATTATCAGATGCAACAAATGACGTCCAATTTTATTGAGCAGTTTGGCTTCAATGACGAAGAGTTTGCTGATCCAGATGATGTTTTGGAGTGAGTACATGTTGAAAAATAAATAAATGATTAAATAAAACTGATGGGACAAGACACTGAAGACATTTCAAAGCTGGCAAGCATATTATCATATGGGAATATAGGCCTGCGCGCTGGCAAACTATTACATTTGATTGTGCCGATCAGTCTTTATAAGTCAAAACGTGTACCAGAATTTCTATATGATTCCTTTAGACGGTCGGTACACAACCACTTTGAAGTCAATGGTGTGCTGTCCCAGTACTCTTCAGAAATGAGATTTTTTAATTCTGAATAGTTCTAAAACCTACATGGGTATACTTCAGATTTTTGTTCATGTTTGTTCCATCGTCACACCCGTCAAAACACTCTTGTTTGTCCAGTACCCCAAAAATGTTCCTTGTTCATGTTAAAGTGCCCATTCCATCAAAATTAATTGGTTCCACTATTTTATGTTTAATATAGATCACAGTGAGTCTGTGATGTAAATTAAGTTTGCCATATATGCGCTTGGTCATTTGCATGCACTAAATAGCCTTTGAGTGACAAAATGCCTGCAAATGAGCTGATTTTGAAACCAAAATTGTGCTTTGTGAGGGCACATTTCGTGAAGGGTGACTTTGTCAACGTGAGCTTAGACAGCTTTTCACAGCGGTTCGCAGCATGATCATGAAGGTGTATTGAACAAAAGAAATCAGAGCACAACTGAGAACCAGCCAGAGACCGTGGCTTCGAGCTGGTCATCCAGGCTGTCTAACGTCACCATGGAGGAGAGAAAAAAAGGAAAGCCATTCCTCCAGGGCAACCAGGCCGCCTTGCCTCTTGGGATGGGCGATATACATCATCCTCAATATTATCGTCAATTGTGCTGTCATACTATCAACTCTATCAAGTATTTAAACTGTCTCCAAAAACGAGCAGGTCTATTGATTGGTTGCAAGTTAGGGAAGTGATGAAGTCCTCATTCAAATGTTCATTCTGTGAATGAGCGGACAGGATTCAGTCACGTGATTGGTTGTCCCCAAGCAGGCGGAAGAGGGCATTGTTTCAAATTGAGAAATGGAGGATTCTCCCATTATAGCAAGTAATTTAATAGCAAAACAAAAGTTTATGTCCCTCGCCTTGAAACAGTTTGGGGTTTAACAAGGCTGATGTCCGTTTAAAAAAGAAAAATAATTAAGACGTGTCGACATTTCTGTTCCACCAACCATATGAAGGATTACGTAACTATGCGACTTGACATGCACGACTATGGCGAAATAAAAGATAAGTAAAGCTGAGCAACACACTCAAGAAGTCCTCGCCAAGTTGACATGCACTGTACCATTGACAAAGCAAATAAACACTGCGGAGACGTCAGAATCTGTTTTATTTGGCCAAGTATGCGAAACACATAAGGTATTTACTTTTCCAGTTCGGACCTGCTAAGAGGAACATAAACACAATGACCAACAGAGGGAGGCAGAACTGGAACCCTGGTGACTTGCTATTTAGCACACTGACATTCAGATATGAAAAGAAAAAAATTGGAAAGAGGTGGGAAAAAAAACGACTGACTCAAACCATTCTCATTCAATGGAAGCATGACTTGCCCCTGAGGGAAAAAAAAAAAAAAACACGCACCGTACATTTCAAACACATGTACAACAAATCTCAAGAGCCTACATGTACTGAACGAGGAGGATGGAAGAATGAAGGGGGAGAACGCGATGCAACCAGTCTCATTAGCAGCTCAGACCATATGAGAGCTCTGTCAGTCACGTGACGTCACAAGGGCGGAGTGGATCGGAATCCATTGAAGGCGGTGAAATCAGGGAGGTATCTAGTGCGTTATCGTGGATGTGTATGCGTGTCAAGCATCCGCAGCTGTATCACCTAGCTTATCGTCTCCGTGGAGACCTCCTTGGCATATCAGACTCGGGTCGAGGAAGGAGGGTTAAGGGGCTGATAGGAATGCTCGTGTCCGAGCCTAGTTTTCATCCAAAGGAAAGTCCAGAAAACAGTTGTTTTGGGAACAGGCTGTCATCAATTTCAGACAGCCTTGAATGTCTTTTAGCCTGTGACTCTCAATGGCATCAATTAGCCGAATCCTCAATCAAATTTTCAAGGCCAGACGCCAACTACTCCTTGTTCTTTTCCATTTTGCCAAGAGACTCCAAAACTGCATCCGCTTTGCGATGAGTTTAGTCAACGCATGAGTCTGAGTTTTGATCAAACCGCCCCACACCCTCCATAAAGACCTTCATCTTATTCCCTTCCAATTAAGCTACTTCCAACGGCTGAGTTTTGCGATAGATCAGGAAACTGCCAGCTCCAAACAGCAGGGTACCTGTTTTCAGAAAGCCAATAATGTAGAGGTCTTCCACACCCTGTATGGACAATAATATCAAGCACACCACTCTCCACTTCTGCCAAGGATCAAGATGTACTCAGCAGTGAATGTCCCTGAGGGGAAAGAAGTGTCCCCACTGCCTGCTCTTTTCGTCGAAATGTTTTTATCCACAGTGCTGAGAGTCCAGCTGACTAATTCCATGATTTGTTTTTCGGAAGTAAAATAAGCAGGCTAGTTTTAGAAAAAGGGACAGCACATAATCAAAGTCAGCAAGCAAGCAGGGATAATGGTTGGGGGGAACAGGAGCCGAGTAAAAAGCGTCCGCCTTCGTCCAGAGCCAAGCAGAAAAAGCTACAACTAAAAACCAAAAAAATCATATACATATGTGCAAATGAGTAAAATGTTTGCCGGATGTTTCATATTCACTTCACATTCAGTTCTTACACGCTCGTAGTCCGCATCATAGCTACATTAGTTTCTTATACATAGGAACATTTCACGAACTATCTGTCAAAAGATCGCGGCTGCATTTGTTGTCATGCGTTTTTGGCCATCTCCATTGGCAGCCATTTTACCACCTTCTGTCGACTGCAAATGATATCATAGTTGCTCACGGCTCAGGTAACGACCTGTCATGGCTCAGCTTCAGAAAACAGCTGAGCTGGCCCGCCCGGTCCCCTATCCACTGACTGGAGTCCACTGTAGCTTGAAATGGGGCATCCTGCTCACTTACAGCCTAAAATAATATAAAAAAACTAATATGCAAATCCGGTAATAGGAGATCAAAAGATTCAAAAACATTAGAAATATAAAAATACAAAATGCAAAATATATTGGCAATGGAACCTTTTCATGAAAAACGTCATGAATCATTTGTACCTCATTCCGAGCACAATACAAACACTTCAATCTGTATTCCATAGTGTGTTGTTTACGTTCCTCATATCATGGTTCTTTTGGTAATCAAGTGGGAAAAAAAAGATTTTAATTCACATGACGGCTCTTGAAATATCTTCACAATTGATTTGGCACGTCTTTTTTTTGTTTTGTTTTGTCAAAATAGCTCTAAATTCTTGTAATTGTTTCTATGTGACCACAATTTGTTTTGTGAAAGTCCTTCACTTTTTATTCAGTTTTGTGAAAATCCTTACCTTCTTTTTTTTTTCATAATCATGCCAACTTTTTCCCTCCCATCATTTACTGTTGATGAAAATGACTGTTAAGAAGGTCACAAACTTTAGTATGTTACTGTATATTGTAGTTGCCTTTGAAGCATTGGACATAATAAATAAAGCGCTCGAAACTAACCCATTTTTGTCTTTAACATTGCAGTATTCCCTTTGACAGAATATCAGACATCAGTTTTTCACTCAATACAAATGAAAGTGTAAGTACCTTCATTATTCATCTTGAATATTAATGTAGATGACAAAATGCATTTCCAGTTGTTGTCAATCCATTTTAGTGTATCAAAGAGTCAAGAAGTGAAGTCTGGAGGCGTTGAGGGTCATTCCATTCCAAATTATCCAGTAGGTTTAACCAAGCGGATATTGATGTAAATGCCACTCGTTGCTAGTGATGGAACAACACAAAATCTCAAATTTTAGGTCAATCGGAGCAGGGGTTTGGGACCTACGACCCACCGAAATTATTTTGCCAGAAAGAGAAGGTCACAAACTTTAGTATGTTACTGTATATTGTAGTTGCCTTTGAAGCATTGGACATAATAAATAAAGCGCTCGAAACTAACCCATTTTTGTCTTTAACATTGCAGTATTCCCTTTGACAGAATATCAGACATCAGTTTTTCACTCAATACAAATGAAAGTGTAAGTACCTTCATTATTCATCTTGAATATTAATGTAGATGACAAAATGCATTTCCAGTTGTTGTCAATCCATTTTAGTGTATCAAAGAGTCAAGAAGTGAAGTCTGGAGGCGTTGAGGGTCATTCCATTCCAAATTATCCAGTAGGTTTAACCAAGCGGATATTGATGTAAATGCCACTCGTTGCTAGTGATGGAACAACACAAAATCTCAAATTTTAGGTCAATCGGAGCAGGGGTTTGGGACCTACGACCCACCGAAATTATTTTGCCAGAAAGGGGGGCGTGGCTGCCTTTCTTTAAACCCTCATATCTCAGGAACTACTCAGTATTTGCAAAACAGATGTTGGACAGGGAATTCACCAAGGAATCCAAATCATTCAAAACAGGGGTGCCCAATATGTTGATCACGATCGACCGGTAGCTCGTGGAATGGTCCCAAGTTGATCGTGAGGGGTATGGGGGAGGGGGGGGGACAAAACAAAATCCAGTGCACACTGCACCCTTAGCAGCCGGTGGGCCATAGCTCCCAAATCCCTGCTCAGATTGACACAAAATTTGAGATTTAGCATATATCAACAAGTACACCAAGTTTTCATTAACATCAATATCCACTTGGTTAAATATATTTAGATTTTTGGGATGATTTGGGATGGAATGACCGTGCATCTTGAATCTGAAGTCGCTTTCACACCACAGCTTAAGTAAATATCTGATATTAACTTTATTGTTGGGAGTGAAATCTACCTTTTTTTAAAAGTACAAGAATATCTAAAAAAAAACCAAAAAAAAATTGTAAACAATGAGTTGACACCTGAATAATTAGACCGTATGCAATGAAGAAAATAGGAAGTCATCAATGGCGCCCTTTTTTTTTTAACTTCCATTTAAGTCGCAGAACTTGCAGTTAGTGTGATGACAATACATTGTACAATAATCCTTTATCAAGTAAGAATGACCATACACAAGTTTCTTTATACTTGCTGTTGACTGAAAACATTTGGGTTACATACTAAAATTGCCATTTAAAATTTTATTTCCAGGTATTTGTTTAGATCAGATATACTACACATTTTCAACGAAACACACTATTCTTAAAAATAAATAAAGAAATAATATTAATTTGCAAATCCCAGACCTGCAAATGATATTAAACAAACTTTTGGTTGCATTATAGAGGATCTTTTTCCAGGTTCTTAGTGTTGCCTCTTTTCGGTTATTGTTCGTTTCGGTTACCTCTTTAGCAGGTAAATGTTTTCAGTGTGAAGACTGACTTGGCCAGCATATAACCTTCCACTCTCAGTTCATGTTTGTCCTCATTGATGATGAATGAGCTTGTCTCAGGAGAAGCCCTTTCCATCACTTTGGTAAAGGTTAATCAGTCCAAAAAACTTTGTCCTAGAATTTTTGAATCTCCTCACGGTACTAGGTACTGAAGATTCCCACCTCTGTTTGTACCATCCGCCAGGGAAAAGCAGGAGATCAATAGCACAGAGTAGCCGGTAAAAAACATGATTCATTTGATGTGTTTCTTCTTCAGTTGTTGCATCGGGTCTTTCCGATGTACTGCTGTTGGTATAGCGCCTCCATGGTGGTGTAACGCTGCAACTGCAGTTAAAATGCATAGCTGCTGCAGAGGGACATCAATCGTTCAATCAGCACAGCTGAAGCTTTCCGTTGTGTTTTGCGATATCAATCGGTCTGGCTGGGGGATGCACAAAAATAGCTGTTTTCACGAGTTTCACACTTCCAATACATTTAATACTTTTTTTAACTCTTCACTCCATTTTCACACCTTTGCCCTTGGTTGTGAAACAACAAAAACAAGGTGTCTCAATTCTCAGAGGGCTTTAGTTTCACATCAGGAAGCGGGGACAACTTCAAGAAACGGCCCGCGAGCAAAGTGCAGCCTTATGTGAGACCAGGCCCTCTTGTCACATAAACAAGGAAGAAAAATGCCACGGATATGCATCCATTTTCCCTGATGCTTACCGAGGCAAGAGAGTTGTGAAATTGCGCCCTGGCGAGACTTGCTTTGGAACCTACTTCTTGCTGTCTGGAGAACCCACTTTTACACAAAATACGACAGTCAGATGTATTTCATTTCATACACGTCCATTTCCCTGTTCCTCCCCTGACCGAAATTTGAAAGGAATTTAAACATGGCTGACTTCCTGTTGAGTTAAGAGTAGGGCCCCAGAGTTGGTTTATAGGTCTTGAACTGTGACTTCAACATTTGGTAGATATTGGTGAAAGATTCAACCGGAGCTGTTTCATTAAAAATTTTTAGTGGGGTGGGACTAAGGCGTTTTTTTCTTCCGCAAAACAAAATATTGATTAGGCGTGATGTGTGTGCAAAGGTTCATATGTTTTCACGAATGACCATCAAAATCAGCTTCATTTATCTTGGCAAACAGCATGTCCCAACAGCAATGGTGTTCGATCAAATTAAAACCTTGCACTTGTCTCTTGAATTGCTTAAGATAAAAACACCCCCAGTTTCAAGACACTTGGACAATAGCTCTAGGAAGAGTTCTTTGAAATGTGTCCTTTACGAAAGGCCAAAAATGGGACAAAATTTGAAAGAAAACTGGCAGACTTCGTGTTTGGTTTAGCATATGGCTCCAACATGCTCTTTGGCTGTTACATATACTGAACAACGTACAGTTGTAGCTGCTTTGTTAAAATGTGTAGGGGGCTCTGCTGTGCCATTATTATAAAAATCGCAAAAAATAAACTATTAAAATATTAATGCTTTTGCCAGGATTGATCTGTTCAAAGAAGTTGTCATGCATGTTTAGACTCTCAAAAGTAGCGTTGTTTTCTTGGAGAACAGCATGTCGCCAGCATTCAGCGAAAACTCACCAACTTGGTGTTTTAATATCACTAACACCTAAACACTCTTCAGAGCAACTATGAGGTAAATCTGGTTACTCCGCTAAGAGAAAACCACCAATGAATAAAATAGCCAGTAGGTGGCGCTACCATTACGATAAACAATTTGTAGATGTCGTCAGGCCTGGACTTTTATCAAATAAATTTGGAGAAGTTAGCATCATCTGGGTCAAGTTACAGCAGCTTTTTTGTCATGGTCAAATCATCAGACTTTGCGGCACTGCAAAGGCCACGTTCTTTGTAGAAAATTCATAATATTTGGTCTAAGGATTGATCGTCTTGTGACACATTTTCAGTTGGATTTGGACTTGGGGCGGTACATTAAAATTTAAAATAAGAGATTTCTTGTAGCCATTGGGTGGGGCAATAAGTGTTACAAAATAATGCCATATGTTTAGCATTTCCTGTTTTGTGGCGAAGGAAATATGAAACACAAAATTTGATGCACTGCACCTGTCATAGAGTATTTTGAAAACGTTTTTCCCCCTGTTGTTGTCCCATGTCTTGAGATGGTACAGACCAAGTTTGGAATCCCATCTGATGAAACCTATTTGTCAAAGAGTGCAAAAGTATGACCCCTGTAAATGTGAAAAATTGGTTAAAAAAATCTTAGAATATGGCTGTAATAGACTTATTGTGTACGTCTCAGGGTGTTACACGTGCATAAGGTTAAACGTACTGGGGTCAGATTTGATTTTTCACGGTAGGTGGTGCTCCAGAGCCATTTTTTGTAATTGTGAATGAGGACTTTAAAATATCTTGCGTTTCGCTCGGCCCATGAATGTGCAAATTTTGGTGAGTTTTTCATGCATTTTTAGGTCCCAACAATCCGATTCATTGGTCAAAAAATATCAATCATAGTTTCCTATTGTTCTGTAAAGCTCTTTGTTACAATATTGCATTGTTAGTAATAATAATAAAAATAATCATCATAATAATATTTTTTAACAAAAACAATGGGGAGCTCCCCGTGGTTCTTGCTCCGGCCGGATAATGCACCATTTTTTAAGTGGGGATATCAGCAAATCTGGGGTCCGTATAATGCATGAGTACAGAAGAAAAAAAAATTGATGGGTGTATTTGCGTGCATGTTATTCCTGAGAAATTTTGATCACTAAAATTAAAAAGAAGAAAAGAAATCTGTCTGTGCAACATCATTCTGTGTAATTCCAAACTGTTGTACTGGCTATGGTTCATGTTTCTAACCAGTATCAAGGTAATTTTCACAGACAAAACCCAAGTCCGAGACCCAGTGTAGACATTGACTGCTATTGATTGTTTGAATCATTTATGAAATCGAACCCACCTTGGCAACAAAACACAACTGTCAGTCACATTATCCAATACTTTTTCATAAATGTTTAAAAAATAAAGTCCCGTCTAAGCTGTACATCTGATTCACATTTAAACACATGGAGACAAAATATTGATCTCGTCTCATATTTCTAGTCATCAAACTGTTTTCAGTCTACAGCAAAAATAAAGTCATCAACCGTTGCGCCAGTGTTTTTTTGGAAAGAGGTGTACAGTATATGTAATAGTGCTGCTTAAAAAAAGGGAGTAGAAGTGGGTGTTTTATTTCTGTGATCTCAAATGTTTGAATGAATGGCAGTCCATTTCTTTTACTAAATCAAACGTTCAAACGTGCAAAGTGAATCACTACTAAATCACCCCCCCCCGCTGTTTCGCAGAAGTTTTAAATATTTTTAATGGATTTAATTTCTGTCACCGTTCAAATACAGCACTTGACCCATCTGTATAAATGAGCTGCCATAAAAATGAATTACTTTGGTTGACAAAAGTTTTTAAATGATGCATTTCACCGACCACATCTCCCATGGTCCTCATTTCTGTGACGTGATAGTTAAATGATAATGTAAGAAAATAAAGGGTGCGTTCATGTAAAAAAATAAAATAACATATATTTTTAAAAAAAAAACCCTCAAATTGGATGAGTGAATAAAATAATGGATGGATGGATATACTTTATTGATGTCATTGAGGATTATAGAAACATAGACCTACCAACGTGGGCTAAAATTTTTGACTGGGCCTTGTTTTTCCCAACATACTGCAAAGCCTTTTGAACATGCTGCAAAGACATTCCAATGACTTGCAGTATGTTTGAATGCCGTAGCCTAGTCAAAAATGATGACTCCACGTTGGCAGTTCCACGTCTCAGTCGAGGACAATAATAGTATTGAAATGACAATTGCCAGAAAATATGTTCAATCAAATTGGACAATTTGAAAACGATGTCTCAATTACAATTGGCACCCAGAGTGGTTGGAGTGATGTTAATTGGAACATGTATCCTTTGAAATTTTAGAAGACTGTAAACTCTAAATTTAAAAAAAAAAAAAAACTAATGAAATAGCAGGGTATTTATGTTAATGTAATGTAACCTGCTAAATACATATGCTCGCCAAATTTATAGCTGTATGTCCTCAGTTTTAAGTTAATGCACATCATTTGTGACCGTTTTTTTTTTTTTTTTTTCCTCATGATATGATCCCTTTTCCCCAGGTGAAAGTAGCTATGTTTGAAGCACGCTGTAGAGAGAAAATCCAGCAGTTTGAGGATGCTGGTTCAGATGAGGAGGACATCTGGGATGAAAAAGATGTTGCCTTTGTACCAGAGGCACAGAGGCGCCCCAGGTTAGAAAGGTTCACATGGATTTTGGCATGCGCCCAGCTACTGCAATTCTAGTTCCGTTTTGTCTTGTCACATAATAAAACCACAACATATGCATGCACGGATATGTACATTAACGACTTATTGATACTGTATTTAGATCCAAGTCCAGTACCATCTGGTGATCAACTTTTTTAGTTGAATCTTAAAGAACCCTGTAAAATGTTTCAAATGAATTGCCACAATGATTTATAATTGTTTTGTGATTGCATTTGACTTTTTGTACTCCCCAACTGGCAATAATGTAGAACTCTTATTCACCCACCTCCAAAATTCTGATAAATCTATTTGCATAGGTAGACAGTAAAGGTTCCCAGTCGAAAACCTGACTGTTGTAATACATCTTTCTTTATATAGCGCTTTCACAACAGCTGTAACAAAGCGCTTTACATCACAGTTAACATAAAATAACACA
This sequence comes from Hippocampus comes, assembly GCF_001891065.2. Lineage (NCBI taxonomy): Eukaryota > Metazoa > Chordata > Actinopteri > Syngnathiformes > Syngnathidae > Hippocampus > Hippocampus comes. The sequence goes on along the minus strand of NW_017805535.1, from coordinate 220,328 downwards.
ACACATAACATAAAACACGGACAGTCATGCAATCTTAACCACTTTTCCTGCATACACTTTGTTGTTTGAAGCAGCTCTGGATGAAAGAGGAGAGAATCAAAAGTGTCTTGTCACCAGTGGATCAGAGATGTCATGCTCGTACATGACGTCCTAAATGTCTGCTACAAGCAAAGTTTGAAAGCAAACCAGAAGCTGTAGCGTCCATTGACGAAAAAAGAGCTTGGCTCACTTCTCCTGTTCCATGTAAATCCGTGTCAATTCCAAGCGGCGACTCTCAGTTCTCAACTGCTTTTGTTTTTAAGTGGTTTAATCGCGGGACTGAATAGTAATTGTTTTCGTTCCCAGTAATGCTGTACAATATCTTGAAAAAATATCGTCATCGCCTCGGCACGTCTCGTAACATCACGAATGTTTCCGCCTTAGGAGTGCAGGCAGCACAGACAGCGAAGACAGCACTGACTCAGAGGAAGAGGATTCCAAGAAAGATGCGTTTGAAGCGTCTAATCCCAGCTCTGAAGACATTATGGAAGTTGAAACAGGTTAGTGTACTTCATCTTTTATATTGTTGAGCAATCGGTATCCCTTTAGATACATGTACACATTTTGGGACTGAAAAAGATGATTGACACTGCATCTCCTGAAACACTGCGCAATAAACTGAGATTTTTGCTAATTCAGCAAAAACGAAGAAATCACATGTACGTATACTTGATCCACGGTACATAAGAAGCTGTCAATATGGTTACCGAGACTCACCACTCGTGAAATATTACGGCAGAATCCCACACGCTGAGAGTGTACAAGCTTGCACTGTTCAGATGATCCCACTCCGTGCTTGTTCTAATGGAAATGCAAAGGAGACCTTGCGGTGAGTCGCCGGGCCAAGTGGAGTGATCCGGTATGGCGCTGTTTGGGGCTAATGGAAAAACGGTATTACGGGTTTGATAAGAATTAGTCATGGACACATGTTCAACGTAGATTTCGGATAGGCTTTTCAAAGCAGCCGGACTGACATGCGGCTCTTAAAGAGAATGGGTGTTTGTGACCCACACCAAGTTCGAAATACCTTGCAGCTGAGACCCCGAAACTCAATCAGAAGAGCCAGTCGATGGCTAACAGCATCAATCCCGATTATTGACTTGTTTGCATTTGTCAAGAAATGGAAAACTGTTTTGACCTTGTTCCGTCTTCCCCATGTTGATTTTTGCTGTCTTGTCAATGTTCCTCTGAACGGGTTGTAACCGGGAACTAAATTCCTTGTGTGTTTTTTTTGCATACATGGCCAATAAATCTCATTCAGATTTTGATATACTGTATACAGCGTAATCAAAGGGCTCGCATGTTGAACATTTGTGAAAAAACAATTTGGTGTGAAATTTTTGCTAACCTAGGATCAATAGCTTTCAGTAAAGTAAATTGGGTTTTCATGTTGAACTGTATTAACTGTATAATCATTGTTTTCAACACCATGCCGACAGCCATTTTCATAACAGCCTCAGTGAGGGTTTTTTTTTTCCCCCCTCTCCTTTTCTTTCATAGACACAGCTTGGAGCGGCTATTCAGCTCCAAATTCCAACTCAGAGACAGGCTGGGCTGATTTCTCTAACTTCTCCACCACCAGGTAGGAATAATGGTTTTATTATTATATTTTTAAAATTCTGTCTGCATTTTAACGTAATTATGGTTCACGAAAATGGCCGGAAGAACAAAGGCCAAAATTGAAAAAAAAAAATCGTTCAGTAGATCAGATAAAAACACAAGTGTTAAATAAATAAATGTATATGTATGATTACTGAAACTACATTTTACGTTCCCCAAACAATGCAAGCAAGTCATTGAATGTATGAGTCTTTGGTGCTGATTGCAAATGTATTTATTTCACTATAGTCATTGGCTGGAGGAAATGAGTTCTTTAACTATGTGTCGGCCAAAGCTCCGTCATCTGGTGGCAGCCAAGAAAAATGCGCTACCAGATGAGGTCGTTCCTCATTGCCGTATATCTCATGGCTCCCCTTCTTTTGTCAGTTAACTCAGCGGAAAATGCAACGCTAGCTTACAATTGCAATACATTACAAAACAAATGAAAGACAAACGTGATGAAGACAATTGATTCACTAAAAAGGCACACGAACCTCATGGGCTCACATCCACAAGGGGTTAAATGTCCTTTAAAAGTTTTGCTTGTCTCCTTCTTCTTTCGTTTAGTCCAGGGGTCGGCAACCCAAAATGTTGAAGGAGCCATATTGGACACATAAAACAAATATGTCTGGAGCCGCAAAAAAACTAAAGCCTTCTATAAGCCTTGTAATGAAGGCAACACATCATGTATGTATCTATATTAGCCTACTATCAAAATGACTAAGTTGGCTACAAATACGATATTTTTCCCTGCACTGCATCCTGTAGAGCAGGGGTGCTCAACCTTTTTTGACTGAAGATCTACTTTTCGATCGCCCATCCTCCTGCGAACGACCCGTTACCGCATACGCATGCACTTACGCATGCACTTACACACGCACTCACACACGCATGCCTACCTACCTTCGTCGAGACCAGACGCGGAGGCATTCGACGCACTTTTGCAGCGTGTTAACTACGACGCACTTTTGCAGCGTGTTAACTACGTAGCTCACGTGTACCGTTTTAAAATGCTTCTGTCGGCCCTCCAGATTCCCATTCTTTGCCAGTACCCTCGGTGAATTGCACATGAAAGGCTATTTTTTTGTTTGTTTGTTTGTTTTTGCCACCTGCCTGGCATCCCGCCCTGCTCATAGAAACATGTGTCGCAGGCTATGACACAAATCTTCGTTGACAGAAATGTTGAAATTGAAATTTTATTCTACACATTTTTACAGCATTAGAAAACGCTAAGAATGTTTGTCATTTTTTTTCCTTCTACATAAACCATATTAAAACAAAAAATATATTTTCCTCCCCCGTTTTTTTCTATTTTCAAACATTTTTGAAAAGGCTTTGGGGAGCCACTAGGGCGGCGCTAAAGAGCCGCATATGGCTCTGGAGCCGCGGGTTGCTGACCCCCGGTTTAGTCAGTAGTTAACTATGCTTTTGGTATTAGCTTTGTTTCATAATGGCTGCGCAGAGGTCACACAGTAGTTGTCTGTTTGAGTGTGTGTTGGCAAATGCACATGTCAATCAGTGTCCGGCAGAAACCTTTCAATTGGTTCCTGCTAATAAACAGGGAAACAACTCAATGGGGAATATGAAGAGAGTCTCTTTATATTAGGTGCATCGCCGGCTTTTGAGAAAATTGAATGCTTTTAGGTGTGCCTTAAAGCAGGGGTCCCCAACCGCCGGTCTGTGGACCGATACCGGTCCGCAGGGCATTTGGCACCGGGCCGCACAGAAAGAACTTGTCTTAATTCCGTTTTATTTATTTCGGAAAACGAACGATGTTTTATTTTGAAAAATTACCGGATTCTCCGTTACATCCGTCTGTGTCACGCTTGACTCACGTCAAACCACGCTTCTCCGTCACGTGACCGATTACGCTAAACACAAAACGTTGGAGGTCGCTAAATGAGTTAAAAAAACTGCTGGAGATCGCTAATGACGGCGGCCTTAAAAGTACGTTCGAGACAACTGGATTAAAGTTATGGCTGAATACTCTGAGATCGCCACAATAGCACTGTTGCTATTTCCGACATCCTACCTGTGTGAGGTGGGGGGGGTTTCTGCAGCAACGGCGACTAAAACAAAATTACGAAGTAGACTGAACATAAACCACAAGCTTGAGGTGTCATTGTCTCCTATTACCGCGAGATGGGACCGTCTCGTTGCAGAAAATCAAGTCGTCATTTTCATGCACTTTGAATTTGCGTTGTATCGTATTTTGAAGGCATTAAACATTCCCATAACGATCAGTGTTGCGGCCAGATTAGACACTCCTTGTGTTTATTATTATATTTCGAAAACACCACAGTTTCCATGCAGCTCATACCATATTATTTTGTTGTATTAATCCGCCACATCTTAAATGCCGGTCCCTGAAAATATTGTCTGACATAAACCGGTCCGTGGGGCAAAAAAGGTTGGGGACCCCTGCCTTAAAGTATGCAAAATACGGTACACAGTACAGCTGAGTTTTAAGTTTCAGATAAATAAACCCCAAGCATTTTTCATCTCTCCCTCCCTCTCTCTCTCTCTCTCTCTCTCTCTCTCTCTCTCTCTCTCTCTCTCTCTCGCTCTCTCTCTCTCTCTCTCTTTCTCAGCACCTGTATTTGATTTGTGGATGGCTGTTTTTCAAAATATATTTTTGAATTTATTGCACGATACTGTAACCTTTTGATTTAATCTTGCACACAGTATATACACTACATTTAAAAAAGAATTCAAACTAAAACAAAAACTAATAAAACCAAGCAAACCTGCTCTGAAAATGAATTAAAACTCAATTTCAATTAAATAAAAACTAAATGTAATGAAAAATCCCAAACAGTCTGCATCCCTCATTTGTTGCCCATCACAAAGCTTTGCATAATTAATGATTGTTTCTGGGTAAAAACATTCTCTTTTAGCCCCAATGACCCACTAATGTGCAACTCTCCCGTTGCTATGGAAACCAACATCGAGAAACTGGATCCGCTGAGTGTCATTGGACCATTATATTCGGATGGTGAGATCACCAGATTGAAATATACCAATGTCATTCTAACACAGTCCTGTTGACAGCCTTTGTTTTCTCGCACTGTTTTTTTTTTCCTTTTTCTTTTCTTTTCTTTTTTTTTTTCAAATAGAAAGTCATGGCTGGCTGAGTCCTAGTATTTCTTCTTGCTCTTCCGTCACATCTAAGGGTTGTGGAAGATCTAAAATGGAGGATGAAACTACCTGCAGCGTTCAACGCAGTATTACAGATACAGTCATCAACGGCTCCATAAAAGAGACTTTCAGCCTCACTGTTGATGCCAAGACTGAGACGGCTGTCTTCAAGAGGTTGGCCACACTTAATATCAACTTAATGCCTTTGCTTTTTCATGGAGATGCCGGTCCAAACCATTTTTTTTTTCAACCGTGTAGTGCAGTGAAAGTTAATAATTGGAATTGTTCTTTTGGCATTTAGTGTCTCATCATAGACGTTAAATTAGCCAAGGATAGAATTCAATAAAACAAGTCCTTGAACATCTGGTTCTTCAGTCACAAATCATAGATTTCTTTGATGAAAGCTGTTTATCAAATGAAATCTTGGACATTTACCCGAGTTAAATGGGGAAGTCACAAAGAGATATTTTTTGAGTTGAGATACTAAAATTGTGCGTTGCCGACAGAAAGAGTGGGACAGAACCTCTCAAATGAGAATTAGGTGACTCATCTGGTGTATGCATCGACGATGCGAAGCCCTGGTTCGGAGCCGACGGAGCCCCCAACGAAATACTGAGTCTGGTCTGGCGACTCGTAATTCGCCTCATTCGGCTGTTGTTCTTGTCATTGTTCCTGTTGTGACTGTTATAGCTGTTGTTTCTATTTATAAGCCTTTTTATTGTTGACGGTGACTCAGTGAAATTTGGCCATTTTAAAAATTTTTACCCTTACCTTGTTCGTTCATCTGCAACTCGAGAAATGCAGAGCATATGTGCTTGTTACTTCCACATTTAGCTTGGCAAATGTCCAAGCTTTAATTTGATATGTGGCATGTTACCATTTATCAAATAAGATGTTCTTTCTAACTGAAGAAGCGCGTGTTCAATGATTTGTTGAGTTTAGGATGAATGTATTGGATGACAAACTATCGAGCTAAAGTCGTGTTTTGGGAGTTGTTTTGAGTGTATTGAATAGGGGTGTCAGAGTTAAAGTGTTAACTTTGGAGATTAATTTTAATTTTGTAAAGGTTGAAAAAAAACTCTGTTGTTATTCGTTTTATTCGCTTCTTGTGGCGCCCTGTGCGCAAGTGTCGAGCCAGATTTAGAGGAGTCTGGTACGAACGCGGACAAACACCGACTATTGGTCGTTTTACTTTGTACTTGTTGGATGAATGTAAAATAATTCGAGGCCCTTGCAACGCCAAATTTATCATCTTAAGTTATATGTCTGCAGCGTATCATCTCGGATCAAAATAACCTGCTTAAGTTTCCTCCACGGGTCACTCTGCTGTATTATGGTGCTCATGAGCAGTTTTGTTGAATTATTCCGATGAGAACAATTTCAAAAAGATGCCTGTGAAGCCGAGTCATTTTAGATAGTTGTGTTAAATTTTGCAGTAGAAGAATTGTATTCAAGGATCAAAGAAAGCTATTGCTCAGGATATCTTTGAGTCTATATATACATTTCACAATTTTGCATTCATTAAATCCCAGATTTGACTGAAGTGAATATTTGTTAAAAGCGTTGCTAAAAAAAATTAAAAATCGTAGAAGTAGAAGCCAAAAAATGTGATCAATCACGCTGAACTACGGAAAATTGTGCGATTAATTAGTTTTTAAAATATTGGATCCCTTGACAACACTAGTATTACCTGTATATGAAAATGATACTTCCCCTCAACTCACTTCAGCTACTTCCTGAGGTAGGTTCAGCAATGTCCCGAGTTACTAGATTTGGTCGCCCTGCCATTGTTTATCCCTCACGCCAGGCTATTTTAGTACCAATTATTTTGTGTTATTTTTATTCTGAACCAAATGACACTTGCAACGTAAGCTTCCCTTCCTTTCTCCCTTGCTGTGCGCTGTCGGTGTGGTCTTCGTCAGAGTGTTGAAATCATATCGGTATGTACCACCAATCAAGTTTCAGCCTGCAGCCATCCCCCTCAAACATTTCCTGTCCATATTTTGATGGTGTTCCCATTTTGTCATGTTCTCTGTTTTGCATGTGCTGTGAATAGAAGTGGGAGTTTCATTTTCAAGTTGATGTGTAGACAGAAAAAGATGTCTTGATGACAACGGTTGGGTTTGGAGCAAAAAGAGGGACGCTTCAGAACGCCATCTGAACCACGTAGGGTTTGTTGGGGGCTGCTCTCCTGCAGCTGGGACTGGTGAACTTAACAAAACTCGGTGGTGTAGTGTTACAAGAAAATGAAGATTTGTGGTTCAGATTTTTCAATTCAGAAAGAAAACACAAGCGTTGATTGCCATTTCTTTTTCCACTCTTCATCTACTTCACTTCATGGGATACGTGTCAGGAACGTCCCATGCACTTCTGCCCCAAAATATATATTTCAAATAACTGTCAAATATGTTTTCAACCAAGTTTTCCTCTGAAAACTCCTGTTGGAGTCGCAACCTTTTTTACTTGTTACTAGTTTGGAGAACGTGGCATGCCGTGTTCAACATCGTTCTAAGTTTCTGTCGATGGCAAAACGGTTATCAATCAATCGTGCTCAGTTTTTACAACTAGGTAATGCTCTGTGGAGCTTTTCAGTCACTCAGGTCATGGTAATTTGGAAAGGCTGGCATCTTCTTGGTTGTTGAAGACTTCTTCAAGATCAGTTTAACGGCTGTAAAAAAAAAAAGAAAAGAAAAGAAAATTTCGAAACGTCAGTACTGTGAAGAGAAGTTTAAAACGGAACCGGAATTTGTTCGGAGCCAAAGTCTTTGATATGGTTTGAATCTTCTCGGACTGGTGTTGATGCATTTACTATATTTTTCTTCATACGATGGAATATAAGTCCCACCAGTCACCCCCCAAAAAATGCATCATGAAAAAGAAAAAACATTTATATAATTCGCTGCGGAGTATAAGTCTCATTTAGGAGGGTGCAAATGTATTTTACAAAAGCCGAGACTAAGAACTGTAGAGCTCCGACTCGCACCCAAAATGCCCGTTCCCCAATTGTGGTCTGCGTTCAGAAAGACGCTCCGAGCACATACTGCTTCACTCCGACTGTTCGGAAACTCAAGAGCATTGTTCACGTGTGCCGTTCGGTTATTCGGATTGCGGCACTTGGCACAAGGAAAGTAAAGAGTTCAAGCACGAGCTGCTGATTGCTGTATAATATAGGCTAAGATGGAGTTAGAGTATATTGTTGGATTATTTTAATTGGGAGGGGTTAATTAATATGGGCCTGATGTGAGTGGTAATGAGCCAAACTGCCAGCAGAGGGTAGCGGTGCACCATTTTAGATTGAAAATTCCTTCTGTTTGTCACCTGTTTACAGTGGGGGGAAAGGGGGGTTTTATTGTCACGGCACCCACGGTGACAGTCAACGGACTTCTAGTCGGACAATCCGAAGCATACATTTGAAATTATTATGATTATACGCAGCAGTAAGAGCTTCATTTGCCCAGAATTGCCTCATCTGCTGAACAAAGCTGCCAAACTAAACTACACATTGGATAATTAAATGATCGGGCATCAACAAAACAAATGAGACTCTTGTCATGTTACACACAAGGTGTTGTACTAAGCAAAAATTCCTGCCGCCCCTTGAATGTTAGTCTTGAGAGAGCCTCCCTCTTTGTGCCAACTCGTAGTTTTCTGTACAATGCAATTGAATTGATGTCAAGACGAGCCTTCTTCAATCTTCAACTTTGCCTTTGAGTAGATTTGTCTTCATTGATCATCAATGCTGTACCGAGTTTGTACATTTTTACATTACGATTCACGTACAGTATTCTACAATAGTTGTCCAATATTTCTTTGTTGTACTGTGGAAATACATGGACTGCGTCTTGCATCATATTGCTTTGTGCTTATGTGAATCGCAACATCTTGAGTGTTTTGTAACAACTTTGTTTCTCCTCTTGGAAGCAATGACAAGTGCCAGTACGCAATGGAATTCCCTTATGGCCCTCGAGAGGAAATGTCCAACATAGATGATGCCAAGTAAGTCACATTGTCCCTTTATTCCATTTACTCCTTACTCTGTCAATTAAACTGATCCAACTCAGCAACGGTGAAGGAACGTGTTTTGGTCATAAAAGGGGTGTTCACACGGCACACATTTGCTCCGGCACTACACCGATGTATTTTGTTGCGATATATTTTACACCGAAGCACATTTTGTGGAGCGGTCACACGTACAAAGCCACTGAGCGTGTTAGCACCGGCGCAGCGTCGGTGCAGCTCCACTTGCGGTCACACGGCAGTTTCTGCAGCGGAGCAAAACGACAGAAAACAAATGAGCTGTCGTGTTGGATCTTTTTAAAACTTATACTTAACTCAAGAAACTACTGTACAGGCACGTCCTTCTCCTCGGTCTCCGTGCCTTCAGCTCAAGAGTGACCGCCCCCGAAAACGTAAATCAACGATGACTTCAATGACACTCAGAAAAGCAAACATGTAATGCGCCAAACAGAAAATCAAGAGAGGAAATCACAAAATAAATTCTAT
>NW_017805535.1:205026-210568 GCF_001891065.2 Hippocampus comes | reverse complement strand
CCCCCCCTCTCTCTCTCTCTCTCTCTCTCTCTCTCTCTCTCTCTCTCTCTCTCTCTCTCTCGCTCTCTCTCTCTCTCTCTCTTTCTCAGCACCTGTATTTGATTTGTGGATGGCTGTTTTTCAAAATATATTTTTGAATTTATTGCACGATACTGTAACCTTTTGATTTAATCTTGCACACAGTATATACACTACATTTAAAAAAGAATTCAAACTAAAACAAAAACTAATAAAACCAAGCAAACCTGCTCTGAAAATGAATTAAAACTCAATTTCAATTAAATAAAAACTAAATGTAATGAAAAATCCCAAACAGTCTGCATCCCTCATTTGTTGCCCATCACAAAGCTTTGCATAATTAATGATTGTTTCTGGGTAAAAACATTCTCTTTTAGCCCCAATGACCCACTAATGTGCAACTCTCCCGTTGCTATGGAAACCAACATCGAGAAACTGGATCCGCTGAGTGTCATTGGACCATTATATTCGGATGGTGAGATCACCAGATTGAAATATACCAATGTCATTCTAACACAGTCCTGTTGACAGCCTTTGTTTTCTCGCACTGTTTTTTTTTTCCTTTTTCTTTTCTTTTCTTTTTTTTTTTCAAATAGAAAGTCATGGCTGGCTGAGTCCTAGTATTTCTTCTTGCTCTTCCGTCACATCTAAGGGTTGTGGAAGATCTAAAATGGAGGATGAAACTACCTGCAGCGTTCAACGCAGTATTACAGATACAGTCATCAACGGCTCCATAAAAGAGACTTTCAGCCTCACTGTTGATGCCAAGACTGAGACGGCTGTCTTCAAGAGGTTGGCCACACTTAATATCAACTTAATGCCTTTGCTTTTTCATGGAGATGCCGGTCCAAACCATTTTTTTTTTCAACCGTGTAGTGCAGTGAAAGTTAATAATTGGAATTGTTCTTTTGGCATTTAGTGTCTCATCATAGACGTTAAATTAGCCAAGGATAGAATTCAATAAAACAAGTCCTTGAACATCTGGTTCTTCAGTCACAAATCATAGATTTCTTTGATGAAAGCTGTTTATCAAATGAAATCTTGGACATTTACCCGAGTTAAATGGGGAAGTCACAAAGAGATATTTTTTGAGTTGAGATACTAAAATTGTGCGTTGCCGACAGAAAGAGTGGGACAGAACCTCTCAAATGAGAATTAGGTGACTCATCTGGTGTATGCATCGACGATGCGAAGCCCTGGTTCGGAGCCGACGGAGCCCCCAACGAAATACTGAGTCTGGTCTGGCGACTCGTAATTCGCCTCATTCGGCTGTTGTTCTTGTCATTGTTCCTGTTGTGACTGTTATAGCTGTTGTTTCTATTTATAAGCCTTTTTATTGTTGACGGTGACTCAGTGAAATTTGGCCATTTTAAAAATTTTTACCCTTACCTTGTTCGTTCATCTGCAACTCGAGAAATGCAGAGCATATGTGCTTGTTACTTCCACATTTAGCTTGGCAAATGTCCAAGCTTTAATTTGATATGTGGCATGTTACCATTTATCAAATAAGATGTTCTTTCTAACTGAAGAAGCGCGTGTTCAATGATTTGTTGAGTTTAGGATGAATGTATTGGATGACAAACTATCGAGCTAAAGTCGTGTTTTGGGAGTTGTTTTGAGTGTATTGAATAGGGGTGTCAGAGTTAAAGTGTTAACTTTGGAGATTAATTTTAATTTTGTAAAGGTTGAAAAAAAACTCTGTTGTTATTCGTTTTATTCGCTTCTTGTGGCGCCCTGTGCGCAAGTGTCGAGCCAGATTTAGAGGAGTCTGGTACGAACGCGGACAAACACCGACTATTGGTCGTTTTACTTTGTACTTGTTGGATGAATGTAAAATAATTCGAGGCCCTTGCAACGCCAAATTTATCATCTTAAGTTATATGTCGGATACGTGTCATGCACTTCTGCCCCAAAATATATATTTCAAATAACTGTCAAATATGTTTTCAACCAAGTTTTCCTCTGAAAACTCCTGTTGGAGTCGCAACCTTTTTTATTTGTTACTAGTTTGGAGAACGTGGCATGCCGTGTTCAACATCGTTCTAAGTTTCTGTCGATGGCAAAACGGTTATCAATCAATCGTGCTCAGTTTTTACAACTAGGTAATGCTCTGTGGAGCTTTTCAGTCACTCAGGTCATGGTAATTTGGAAAGGCTGGCATCTTCTTGGTTGTTGAAGACTTCTGCAGCGTATCATCTCGGATCAAAATAACCTGCTTAAGTTTCCTCCACGGGTCACTCTGCTGTATTATGGTGCTCATGAGCAGTTTTGTTGAATTATTCCGATGAGAACAATTTCAAAAAGATGCCTGTGAAGCCGAGTCATTTTAGATAGTTGTGTTAAATTTTGCAGTAGAAGAATTGTATTCAAGGATCAAAGAAAGCTATTGCTCAGGATATCTTTGAGTCTATATATACATTTCACAATTTTGCATTCATTAAATCCCAGATTTGACTGAAGTGAATATTTGTTAAAAGCGTTGCTAAAAAAAATTAAAAATCGTAGAAGTAGAAGCCAAAAAATGTGATCAATCACGCTGAACTACGGAAAATTGTGCGATTAATTAGTTTTTAAAATATTGGATCCCTTGACAACACTAGTATTACCTGTATATGAAAATGATACTTCCCCTCAACTCACTTCAGCTACTTCCTGAGGTAGGTTCAGCAATGTCCCGAGTTACTAGATTTGGTCGCCCTGCCATTGTTTATCCCTCACGCCAGGCTATTTTAGTACCAATTATTTTGTGTTATTTTTATTCTGAACCAAATGACACTTGCAACGTAAGCTTCCCTTCCTTTCTCCCTTGCTGTGCGCTGTCGGTGTGGTCTTCGTCAGAGTGTTGAAATCATATCGGTATGTACCACCAATCAAGTTTCAGCCTGCAGCCATCCCCCTCAAACATTTCCTGTCCATATTTTGATGGTGTTCCCATTTTGTCATGTTCTCTGTTTTGCATGTGCTGTGAATAGAAGTGGGAGTTTCATTTTCAAGTTGATGTGTAGACAGAAAAAGATGTCTTGATGACAACGGTTGGGTTTGGAGCAAAAAGAGGGACGCTTCAGAACGCCATCTGAACCACGTAGGGTTTGTTGGGGGCTGCTCTCCTGCAGCTGGGACTGGTGAACTTAACAAAACTCGGTGGTGTAGTGTTACAAGAAAATGAAGATTTGTGGTTCAGATTTTTCAATTCAGAAAGAAAACACAAGCGTTGATTGCCATTTCTTTTTCCACTCTTCATCTACTTCACTTCATGGGATACGTGTCAGGAACGTCCCATGCACTTCTGCCCCAAAATATATATTTCAAATAACTGTCAAATATGTTTTCAACCAAGTTTTCCTCTGAAAACTCCTGTTGGAGTCGCAACCTTTTTTATTTGTTACTAGTTTGGAGAACGTGGCATGCCGTGTTCAACATCGTTCTAAGTTTCTGTCGATGGCAAAACGGTTATCAATCAATCGTGCTCAGTTTTTACAACTAGGTAATGCTCTGTGGAGCTTTTCAGTCACTCAGGTCATGGTAATTTGGAAAGGCTGGCATCTTCTTGGTTGTTGAAGACTTCTTCAAGATCAGTTTAACGGCTGTAAAAAAAAAAAGAAAAGAAAAGAAAATTTCGAAACGTCAGTACTGTGAAGAGAAGTTTAAAACGGAACCGGAATTTGTTCGGAGCCAAAGTCTTTGATATGGTTTGAATCTTCTCGGACTGGTGTTGATGCATTTACTATATTTTTCTTCATACGATGGAATATAAGTCCCACCAGTCACCCCCCAAAAAATGCATCATGAAAAAGAAAAAACATTTATATAATTCGCTGCGGAGTATAAGTCTCATTTAGGAGGGTGCAAATGTATTTTACAAAAGCCGAGACTAAGAACTGTAGAGCTCCGACTCGCACCCAAAATGCCCGTTCCCCAATTGTGGTCTGCGTTCAGAAAGACGCTCCGAGCACATACTGCTTCACTCCGACTGTTCGGAAACTCAAGAGCATTGTTCACGTGTGCCGTTCGGTTATTCGGATTGCGGCACTTGGCACAAGGAAAGTAAAGAGTTCAAGCACGAGCTGCTGATTGCTGTATAATATAGGCTAAGATGGAGTTAGAGTATATTGTTGGATTATTTTAATTGGGAGGGGTTAATTAATATGGGCCTGATGTGAGTGGTAATGAGCCAAACTGCCAGCAGAGGGTAGCGGTGCACCATTTTAGATTGAAAATTCCTTCTGTTTGTCACCTGTTTACAGTGGGGGGAAAGGGGGGTTTTATTGTCACGGCACCCACGGTGACAGTCAACGGACTTCTAGTCGGACAATCCGAAGCATACATTTGAAATTATTATGATTATACGCAGCAGTAAGAGCTTCATTTGCCCAGAATTGCCTCATCTGCTGAACAAAGCTGCCAAACTAAACTACACATTGGATAATTAAATGATCGGGCATCAACAAAACAAATGAGACTCTTGTCATGTTACACACAAGGTGTTGTACTAAGCAAAAATTCCTGCCGCCCCTTGAATGTTAGTCTTGAGAGAGCCTCCCTCTTTGTGCCAACTCGTAGTTTTCTGTACAATGCAATTGAATTGATGTCAAGACGAGCCTTCTTCAATCTTCAACTTTGCCTTTGAGTAGATTTGTCTTCATTGATCATCAATGCTGTACCGAGTTTGTACATTTTTACATTACGATTCACGTACAGTATTCTACAATAGTTGTCCAATATTTCTTTGTTGTACTGTGGAAATACATGGACTGCGTCTTGCATCATATTGCTTTGTGCTTATGTGAATCGCAACATCTTGAGTGTTTTGTAACAACTTTGTTTCTCCTCTTGGAAGCAATGACAAGTGCCAGTACGCAATGGAATTCCCTTATGGCCCTCGAGAGGAAATGTCCAACATAGATGATGCCAAGTAAGTCACATTGTCCCTTTATTCCATTTACTCCTTACTCTGTCAATTAAACTGATCCAACTCAGCAACGGTGAAGGAACGTGTTTTGGTCATAAAAGGGGTGTTCACACGGCACACATTTGCTCCGGCACTACACCGATGTATTTTGTTGCGATATATTTTACACCGAAGCACATTTTGTGGAGCGGTCACACGTACAAAGCCACTGAGCGTGTTAGCACCGGCGCAGCGTCGGTGCAGCTCCACTTGCGGTCACACGGCAGTTTCTGCAGCGGAGCAAAACGACAGAAAACAAATGAGCTGTCGTGTTGGATCTTTTTAAAACTTATACTTAACTCAAGAAACTACTGTACAGGCACGTCCTTCTCCTCGGTCTCCGAGCCTTCAGCTCAAGAGTGACCGCCCCCGAAAACGTAAATCAACGATGACTTCAATGACACTCAGAAAAGCAAACATGTAATGCGCCAAACAGAAAATCAAGAGAGGAAATCACAAAATAAATTCTATGGAGGCCGGGGGGTTGTGAACACACAACAAAGGAACAAACTACACAAACAACTCCGAGACAGTCCAGTCTCCTACAAAAGGAAAGATGACGTTTGGGGACTACCC
>NW_017805535.1:189220-204997 GCF_001891065.2 Hippocampus comes | reverse complement strand
ACACACACACACACAAACGAGCATTTGCTCCAGAGCAAATTGGAGAGTTCACACGTGCAAATTTACATCGGTGCTGCTCCGCAAACGAGCATTTGCTCCGGAGCAAATTTTTAAACCACCTCCCTGAGGTGGGTCAAATTTGCTCCGGAGTAAGCTGTTACCCTGGAGCAAATTTGCACGTGTGACCACTCCACTTTGAGCAGCGCCGGCGTAGCACCGGAGCAAATGTTGCCGTGTGGACACCCCTAAAATCTGCCCTTCTGCCTTTCAATTTGCAATCACTGAATGAAGTCGCTGGGGCCGTGCAAAATCCTCCTATCTCCAAAATCATCGCTTTCCAAGTGACCAAAAAACAGCGGCTTTGTTCAGTCAAAGGCATTGCATCATCAAACACAGCAAGCTATTTTCAACAGTTTAGATCGGTTAATAATTTATAAAATAAATAGCATACACTCCTTAGCCTCCCTGGTAAGGTCTATTCAGGAGTGGTGGAGTGTATGGTCCGTCGGGAAGTCGAGCCTCAGATTGAGGAGGAGCAGTGTGGTTTTCGTCCCGGCCGTGGAACAGTGGACCAGCTCCAAACCCTTTAGCACGGTCCTCGAGGGTACATGGGAACTCGCCCAACCAGTCTACATGTGCTTTGTGGACATGGAGAAGGCATTCGACTGTGTCCCTCGGGAATTCTGTGGGGGGTGCTTCGAGGGTTATGGAGTACTGAACCCCCTGATACGGGCTGTTCGATCCCGTCCCTCTACCACTGATGTCAGAGTTTGGTTCGCATTGCCGGCAGTAAGTCTGAATCGTTTCCAGTGAGGGTTGAACTCCGCCAAGGCTGCCCTTTGTCGCCGATTCTGTTCATAACCTTTATGGACAGAATTTCTAGGCGCAACCGAGGCGTTGAGGGGGTCTGTTTTGGTGGCCTCAGTATTGCATCTCTGCTTTTTGCAGATGATGTGGTACTGTTGGCTCCTTCAAGCAGGGCTCTCCAACTCTCACTGGAGCGTTTCGCAGCCGAGTGTGAAGCGGTTGGGATGAAAATTAGCACCTCCAAATCTGAAATGATGGTCCTCAGTTGGAAAAGGGTGGAGTGCCCTCTCTGGGTTGGGGAGGAGATCTTGCCCCAAGTGGAGGAGTTTAAGTATCTTGGGGTCTTGTTCACGAATGAGGGCAGGAGGGAGCGAGAGATCAACAGGCGGATCGGTGCAGCGTCTGCTGTGATGCGGACTTTGTATCGGTCTGTCGTGGTAAAGAAGGAGCTGAGCCAAAGGGCAAAGCTCTCAATTTACCAGTCGATCTACGTTCCAACCCTCACCTGTGGTTACAAGCTATGGGTCGTGACCGAAAGAACGAGATCCTGCATACAAGCGGCCGAAATGAGTTTTCTCCACAGGGTTAAAGAGATTCTCCTCTCTTTATAAACACACTTGCTAAACCCCAGTGGAACGAAAAAAGACGCTATGGACAAGACAGCTATTGTAGTAAAAAAATATATATTTGGGCAAAAAGGGAAACACAGATTTCCAGAAAAATGTGTCCTGTCTGACCTCGAGCGTCGTGTCGGCTAGGCTAACTTAGCTGTTGTCGTTGTTCAAAGCTTCTTTGATATGTGATGTGGGTTGCGTCAGCGCTGATTGGTTGAAACCAAAAGACGTGCGCGTGCGTAAATGTTTGCGCTTACGCACGCACAGAAGAGAGCAGCGGACTATCGACTGCTGAGGTGCGCTTCACTCGAGTGGTGTCGCTACAGGGTGTCCGGCTCTCCCTTAGAGATAAGGTGAGAAGCTCAGTCATCTGGGAGGGCCTCAGAGTCAAGCCGCTTCTCCTCCACGTCGAGAGGAGCCAGATGAGGTGGCTTGGGCATCTGATTAGGATGCCTCCTGGATGCTTCCCTGGTGAGGTGTTCCAGGTGGTGGCGCCCCTATTGTCCCGTGTTGCTCTCGCACTGCGTGGGCCAATGTGCAGACAGAATTGTAGTTTTTTGATTAATCTTATCATCAGGATGAGGTATGACACCATTCCTCTTCACCTTGTTTCCTCATTGGTTGTGATCCCCAAAAAATGTTGACATCTTCTTTCCTTATGCGATTTTTTTTTCCCCCTCACAATATTTTCCTGCCTACCTTGCATAGTTTTGCTGTGAGGTATAAACTAAAGCAAGCAGGATTTCTAACCACTGTCCAACTGTGCCATGACGATGCAATCCATGATCAGAATCAGGAAATTTTTCATGGCCAAGTTATGTTGGAGAATTCTCGATGCACCCAGATAGGCTTGAAGGGCCAACATTTGGTTCCCTCTAAAGGCTTCAGAATATCGAGGCTATTTTATCATCACTGGACATGTTTACCTGGTCCCTTCCGCTTGCCTTTCAAATAAATGTCTTATTTTCGCTCCCTAGATTGGACCAGAGTGCCATGTCCTCGGAGCCAGCAGTCAATGGAGCACCATGAGAAATGTGTATTCCGTTTCTGGCCAGCATAATCTACCAATGAGAAGATTCTCCTGATGAAATGGCAGAGGCCACTGGTCGAGCGTGGTCATCCACTTTCTCCCTCATCGGAATCTGCGACATTGCCATCAGCTCAGATAAATGGCAGTGGTGTAATGTTGTTTTAATCCGCAACTGACATCATCTCGTGCAAATTTATTTAGGAATGTTACTATGGTTGAAAAGATGATTGTATGAATAAAATATTTTCGAAAAATGTAAAAATGACACACATTGTAAGGGATTGAGCTGAAGTCCTGTGCACAGTCCAAAATGTAGCAAAAAATGTTGAATTTGACTTATGTCTCTGCCAATTCAAATGTAAGCTTTGTGTAAATATGCATACCTGCATGAAACGTCAATTAAAAGGCACCACATGTGACACCACACACGCGTGTGCACACACTCAAACACACACAGATACACACGATCCCAGACTCCGAACTTCAATTTCATTAGACAACCACATAGGAAATGGCTAGTTTTAGCTTGGATTCAATGTAAAGACAAAATGGCGAACTGTGTTCGCCGAACACTGTTCAGTTGTTCTACTTGAAATGCTTCCTATAGGGATTTGGGTATACAGTAATCCAAATCACAATTTCGTTTAAATCTTCACCCTATTATACAGCAGAATAATTGTAGTCTTTCTTTGAGCTACATTTATAAAAGTAACCTGTGCTGAATTTGTTAAGTTTGCTTACTTACAAGGTATTTTTGTGGGGCAGGGGGTATTTATCATGGTCATACTGTAGACAGAATCTCACCTGGTAACACATTGCGCCACAATGGACTGAAATCCGCAAGGTCCCCCCTCCCCCGCGCGCCATCGACATTGACTCGGAAGTCCTGGGCTAAAGTGTGAGTGGTCAGGTAAAACCCAAGTTGAGCTATTTAGCATCTCCTTGACCAGCCATGATCGGAGGATGAAAAAAAAAAAAAATTACAAATCAGGATGACCCAAAGAACACTATCCCTGGTCAAGCATGGAGATGAAAACAGTGTTTTTTTCTGGAAAGGGTGTAGGGCAAATTCGCTGTGTTGGTGAGCCAAAGAATTCATGTACTGTACTGTAACATACAGGGCTTGCCAGGAACAGCTAGCTTGTGGAGTGGCCTATAGTCAGCCACAAGACCCCAACCCAATACAAAGTCTGTGAAGGGCGCTGAAGCTTTGAGTGTCCGTGTGGAAGGCAAGCAGCTTAAAGGATATGTGTTTCTGTCACGAGTGGGCCAAAATTCCTCCTGAGCTGTGTTTTCTGCCTGTGCTTGTCAACAGCCATTTCAATCCCAGTTACATATAGTAGCTTTTACTTAGGGATCAGATACGGAATTCACTGAATAATGTCCTTAGGGATCAGATACGGAATTCACTGAATAATGTCCCTGTGCGTGTGTGTGTGTGCGCGCGCGCTTGTGTGTTTTTTACGCATTTGGCTGTATGTTCCATCTATTAAAATATTGTAATTAACAACCATAGGAATCACAGACTTGATTTCTTTGTATGTGAGCTCGCTTACAAATTCAGCATGGGATCAAATCATTACGTTCCTACACAGTACTGTATATCTAAATTTCCTTCTGTGGATATGTGCGAATCTACATTTTCAAGAAATTGCTTGGGAATCCTGCGATTGGCTGGCGACCAGTTCAGGGCATACCCCGCCTACTGCCCGAAGACAAACAGCTGGGGTAGGCTCCAGCACGCTTGCAACCCTGATGAGGATAAGTGGTTCGGAAAATGGATGGATGGATGCTTGTGACCCCTATTGAATTACTGTACAGGAGTTGGATTTTCTCGTAAATTGGTGAAAATGTGTCTGGACCATGTCAACACAACAACTGAAACTAATTCTCCACAATTAACCCTTTCATGCACCCTGTAATCTGATAACATGGTAAACTGTCCACTGTAGTAACCGCTGTCCCTTTAAGGTTTATGTAAGTATCTTTCCAGATTTTTATTGAACGTGTATATATATTTACAGTGCAGAGTGAGAAAAGCTTTGGTTGTAATAATTGGTCAAGTAGTAGTTGGCAGCAATACCTCAACCCAAACGTTTTCTGAAGTTTCAGATCTGACCTGCACACCGGTCAGAATGAATGTTATACTTTAGTTATAACTGTTGTAGTTCAGCAATATTATTGAAATGCCTGATGGCAATAGAGGGCTCTGTCCTTTTTACTAAAAATAGTAACGGTATCCCACAATTCCGTGTGGCGCGCCATATTGGAGGGCTCGCGCTGATCGTGCAAGCATTTTTCACTACGCAGACTTCGACACGAAAGATAAGATAAGAAAACCTTTATTAGTCTCGCAATTAAAAGATGAAATGAAATTGCGCAATGAAAGAAAGAGTTGTTTACTGACTAATTTGGTGATTTGTGAATGCACACGACATGGAGAAGTATGTTGAAACATTGGATAAGCAAGCACATAGCCGGTATTTGGGAAAAAAATGCTGTTATTGGCAAGGATCCTTATCAGATTGAGAAATGTGAATGGAGTGAAGATTACCAATTTTTTCCCGAAATCACCCATCCAGATCTTGTGAACTATTTAATCAGTCAGCCAAGCCCTTTTTTCAAACTGAAGGACTTTCATAATTACAAGAGTTTGGAGAGCTACGACCGTTTGGTTTGTGGATGGGTACGAGATGTTCGTGTTTACAGCAAGACTTCGAGTGGACATCGGATTGTCAGAGCTAGAGTTATGCACTCTCAGAAGTTATCGGATCCAAGTCTAAACCCATGGATTATCACAGATGGTCAGTCAAAAATGATTTCAGCACATTGTGATTGCAAGGCTGGACTTGGAGAGAGTTGTTCACATGTAGCATCAGTCTTGTTTTATGTGGAAGCCACAGTCAGACTGAGGGAAGCCAGTTCAGTTACTCAGGTACCTGCTTACTGGATGCTGCCCTGCTTCTAAAACATCTGTGAGTTATGCCACATTGCACAAGATTGACTTTACTTCGTCAAAGACACTTAAAAGAGAGTTAGATGAAAAAATCAACAGTGTTTCCAATACACAGGATTCAGATAGTAAACTAACTGATGAAACACTTGTGAAAAAGATGGCTAAAACTGTGTCCCAGTCAAGGTACGACACTTTCTTCAAGCAGTTAAAGGCTGATATTGTCATTTTCAAAGTCCTCTACAGACATTATAATGAACATTATATCACGAGCAGTCTACAGGCCAAATACCCAGGAGTACTTAGTGAGCTGTTTGATGAAAGCTGTGTCGGAATGTCCCGTGAAGATCTCTTAGAACACTGTAACTCTTTGCTTCCTTTGATAACAGTTAGTGATGAAGAGGCCCAAAATGTTGACAAGTGAGGCTTTCCTGAAATGCAAATATAAATATTAACTATTTACAGCAAGAGGGATTGCTTTAGCTTACTCACAGTGGAATAACATTTAATTAGAATGTATACCTTACACCAGGCTAGTTACATTTTTCTTCTCATGTAGTGCATTATATAGTACCAGTGCTAAACTCTAAAAATCATATTAATTTATAAATACACATTTATAATATAAACATAATTTCTACTACTATTATCCATATACCAGTATATAAGAAATAGGGAAATATGCACTATGCCATGACACGACACAAGGAGAATGACAATGTACACGGTGTACCATGTGCACATTATGCATTTCGATCGGAATACGTGCCATAGCACTCTTTGTTTTTCATGTTAACATTACCTATTATTGCCTGATACATTAACTCTATAACTATGACGAAGTTTTGTTTACATACCCGATATGAAGTGATCAGAACACACACGAAGTTGGTCGTAATTTTTCACATCAGAACGGTTGATACCAGCAAGCCACTGTCTTCTACGTCGCTCACTTTTCTTTTCTGCCGCCTCTCCTTGGCCTTTCGTAACCCTAGGAATGCGATAAAAAAAACTCTTTTTATACCTCCCACCTCGGTTGTGACAGTTGATAATAGCACATGTCAGCGGCATATTCTTGGATGAATGAACATTCACAATAGACTTCGTGTATGACTTGTTTATAAAAGCCCTCCATATGGCCGCTGGTAGTGCATTGTGGGTAATTGCGAAAGGGACGGAGCCCTCTATTGCTGCCTTGAGGCCATACCACTGCGTCTCAATACGTTAAAAGTCAAGTCTGACGCCAGAAGGCGATGAATTTTCATCTGTTGAGGTTATTCTGTTGTGTCTAAAGTGGCTTGTCGGGATACGCACCTTTAAAAAAATGTAACAATATTACACAATTCTTTTACTACATTACAATCCTATTTTTTAAAATAAGTCAACTTAAAATGAGTGCGAATCATGATATTAAAGTGAACTGTTTTGCATAAATTAAGAACGTTTTGCCACCTTTATCACAAATCACGAATGACTCTGTCCATATTAAAAATCTGTTCCTTGAACACAAAAATTAGATATTTATCATTATACATTAAATCGATGATGCTTTACGTCGTATTTTCGGCGAATAAACGCCCCTCTAGTCCAGTCTTCAACCAGCGTCGGATGCCGATTCACACTCCCAACAGATAGTGGCGGTAATTTACAGCAAAAGTTGCTTGCCAACCACCAAAGTAACTGGAAGAAACCGACGACGACGACGAAGAAGAAGTGGTTGAGGAAGCAGAAAACAGTGCCGAAAGCCAAAGTTGGACTGTTGCGGGCCAGTGCACTGAGCGTAGCTTTTTACCTTTTCAATCTGTGAACCCTCGAAGTTTATTGGGAAATATGGAGGAATATGGCGAAAGTGACATTTTCCAGCATTTACTTGGTATGAATTTAGTGCCAAGAAAAAATGCAACTCACAGTTACAACGACACGTCTCTTGGTGATTTCTCAGGTAGGTTAATATTGTTGGGATTGATTTGGATGCCTTACGTCGCCGTGGTTGTCTACTGTACGTACACGTTTCATTTTCGAGCGACACTAATCTAGGTATGCAGCAGCAGCCTTGTGGAAAATACAGATTTTTCATTTTATGTCATTGTTTATTTTCACGTGTGTCTAGACATCGACCGAAATCGATTTGATTTGGGAAAACGTTTTTTAGTGTGTCATCTCTGTCTTTCCAGTGAAGACAATTTATTTGAAGTCGTTTTCGTGTGGTACGCATGAAAACCTGAGCTAAAACGATCATCCGGCCGCGATGCTCTATTTTACATTAACAAGATCAATTTTCTTTAATCAAAACATAATCATGATTTCAATCTCAATCATAATAATCGTGATTATCTTTTTCCCCCTGCATCGCATAGCCCTATCTGCAGCACTTGAACCTCAGCCGCCTAGTGCGTCACACGCGCCAACTGCGCATGCGCAAACTGCGTGACAAACTTCTCGCGCACGAACATACAAATGCATGCAAAACATGGAATTGAATTACATTATTAAATGAAATAAGAACATTTTAGTTTGTTTTTGGCGCTTCTGTGTGATTGTGATTTAACGTGTGTCTGTGTTTTTTATTTATATATTTTTTTAGAAATGTGGTACGGAGTTTTTCTCTGGGCAGCAGTCTCCTCTTTGATCTTCCACCTGCCCGCATCCCTACTATCGTTCGTTGCACTACGGCAGCACAAAATGGCCCGCTTGATGCCCATTGCCATCCTCTTAATGGGCATCGTTGGGCCCGTGGCTGGAGGAGTCCTCACAAGTAGGTTCTGCTGCCTTAGTGACACTGACAGACTTTTTGATCTTAATCAATGTGTTTTGTCCATAAGTGTGATTAAAAAGAGAGAGAGAGAGAGAATTTTTTCAGCTGTTTTTGGCCCTAAAAATGAGCAGGAACATATTTTTGAAAGAACTCCATTCAGCAAAAGGTCAGAGTTCTGAGGTAGAGTTCCTTTAGTGAGAAAGGGCCTCCTTGGGGCTGGAGGAGACATTTCCCGAAAAAGCTCCAAAATGTTGGCGTCGTTCAACCGGGTCCACTGCCTCTAAGTGGTTTATTGTTTTGTATTGTAGCTTCACAAAATGAATAATTTAGCTCTGTAATTTGAAGATTTTTGTATGCTACCGATCACCTAAAATAATTAAATTGTATTCCAAACAAGGCTGCACAATATTTTGAAAACAGCGTCATTGCGAGTATGGAACGTGCAATATGCATATTTCAAAGATGTCCAATAAATTAATATTTTAATTACGGAATTGCTGGAAATACTTTTATCTGACTTCAAAATACGCCATCCAAAAGGAAAAGACCATTGCCTGGAAAAATAGAACCCTTTATTTAACTAAAAGTACAGCAATATGTTTGATCGCACTTTTATCAGACAATACCGATACTAATACCACTACAGTGAAACTCCTCGAGAATGAAACCTACATAGGCGAAAATACCCCCTTATGTGAAAAAATCTTTATGCATTAACACAATTCCCATTCTCCTGCCCCCCATACGACGAAAACCTCCCTGTTGCGTTATACGAAATCATTTTGTCTGCTGCAGCCTCGCGAAAACATTCACTACAATGAAGTCCTATCCAACAGCGACCTCTACTGCTTCGTTCGAAAAAAGGCAAAAGCTACCACCACACTGGTTTACATAGTGAACGATGTTTATTTCGGCCTCAGCTGCGAGTTTCCTGGACTCAACATACTCGTAGCTGCTCTGCCATTGGCTTACCGAGCATCATCCTGGCCTCCGATTGGCCAAGAGGGACCTCACTGTCTATGTGTGTAGATATGAAGCTAGATCCGTCGCATCCGATTAGCTGCTCAGAGTGAATTTTGCAATTTCTTTCCCTTTTTTTCTTTCTACACTGACAATATGAAGTGTCAAATAAGTGTGTGCTCATACTTATGCACTATTGGAATAAAAATAGAGTACACAAATGTTTGTGTGTGCGTGTACACATACGTTTGTGTGTGTGGGTGTGTGTGTGCTTACATCTGAGATCAAATTTGCTACGGTGAAAAACCCCCTGTTGTGAAAAATTTCTTGCTGCAAACATGATTTCGTTGTAGAGGAGTTTCACTGTAGTAACTATGATCCAGAAATGTCAATAAACACAGTGCTAAATAATTCGAAAACAAAGGCCTTCCTGTGTATGCATATGATGATCCACTCATCAGTGTAGCACCGACTACTGGCAAGGAATACTTACAAAATTTCAGATGGCTGGTATCGGCATCCTTAATGAGTACCGTATTTCCGCACTAAAAGGCGCACTGGATTATGAGGCGCACCTTCAATGAATGGCTATAATTTTTTTTCATACACTGGACGCATAGCATTATAAGGCGCAATCTACAATGCCTCCACTAGATGGTGCTACGCTCCTTCCATTCAACTCGAGAGGGGTTCATGACCGCCTCTGAAAAACGTAAATTAGCTATTACTGTACTTAAATGAAACTACTAAAATTGAAAATAATGCATCAAAACAGAAAATCAAGCGAGGAATTCGCAAAATAAATTATATATCCCCCTACAGAATTTATTTTGTGATTTCCTCGCTTGATTTTCTTTGTAGTTTCATTGAAGTAATCATTAATTTACGTTTTTCGGAGGCGGCGACGAACGCCTCTCGAGTTGAACTGAAGAAGAGAAGGCACGGAGACTGACAAAGACGTACCTGTATTTGTTGAGACTGTTTTAAAAAAAAACAACACCACTGCTCTCCTTTTTTCGGAGCCGCAACAAAAACTTATTTAATAAAGCAGTGACACAGTTCACTGAACCAACAGCAAGTTTTAACATTGTAAGCATGTCTCCAGCAAGGAGCCATCTTGGGGGTCGACATATTACCGTAATGACCATACACAAGACGCACCGGATTTTAAGGCACTCGGTGAGCTTTTAAAAAAATGACTTTTTGGTGTGCCCTATAGTGCGGAAAATACGGTACCCAATACCTTGAATCAAGGCTGGTGTCGGGCCGATAACTTTTATCGGTACACTTCACTCCCATCCAGAGGCATTTTTAACACTAACTCGTAGATAAATTGTGCATGTGCGTGTGTGTGTGTGTGTGTACTATTTATGTCAATAAACATAATATCAATGACTACTCACCCCCTTTATTAATACACACAGAGTATACACACACACACATATGTATGTGTGTATAGCCATCTATGAAAATATTAAATGTCGTAATAATATCAATCAATATTGTAATATTCATCCGCCACCTGGCCTGCTTTCCCACTGTGGTGCGGCCTGAATTGAAATGTAATTTTCCGTGTGTGTGACGCAGGTGCGGCCATCGCAGGAGTTTACAAGGCAGCGGGGAAGAGGATGATCTCTCTGGAGGCTTTAGTTTTCGGCGTGGGACAGTCCTTCTTGATTCTTGTTATTTCCTTCCTTCGAGTGCTCGCCACCCTTTAGCGGCACGGAGGCGGCTGGCTCAGCCTCAGAGCTCGTCGCAACTTGCTGTGGCTCGGACAAATTGAGACACGTCGGGGCTTGGAGGTGCTCTTCAGCTCAAGCCACGTCGAGCAAACTCAAGTGCAAAGAGTGAACTCTCAGGGCTGAAATGCAGTATCTGGTCTGACTACCCGTACTTTAGTTTGCAGGACAACATTCGCCGATGAGGAAATTGTGTTTGACGTTACCCAATAGCACGAACACGTTGACACATCATATTGACCTTTTTTCGGATAATTCAGCATTTAGAAGTCTCGAGAGTGATTGCAAACCTTTTATTCTCAACAGGTATTGATGTCGTTTGTGTAAAGATCAATCATGTTAAGCATGAGGGCAGCAGGCTGCTCTCTGTAGGCGGAATTTAGTAATATTTTGGATCTTGAGACTTTTTCATTCTCACAGTTCTCGTGTGCGTGATAATTTTCCTTTTGTCCCGAGTGTTTTTGTTTTGTTTTAGTTTGATATTGTTGAAAAAAATGCCTGGAGGACCGTCAGTTCAATTCGATCTCAAAGGCAACAGTTTTCAAAATAATAAAGTTGAAAGGAATATGATGATGATTGTATTTATTCTTTTTTTCCTCTTTTTGATCTTTTTTTTTTACCTTTATTTTGTCACAGGGTTTTACTGTAATGATCTGACAACAGCTCCAAGCTGCCTCCTATCATCAATGCACGAGCCACAAAAGAGCATTTTGGCTCATTTTTGACCAAATAGGAGTTCTGTCATGTCGTCCACTTTGACCCGCTTTTTAAATCCCTTACAACGATCTGACATCTTAACTTGGCCTCCTCAAGATCTACCTCCAAAGACCTTGAACGTGAATGTTTCGCATCAGGTGTGTGAATTTGAGATTTTAATATTGAATGGGCGCTTGGTAAAGTCCTGAAAATCCTTGTTGATTCCAAAAACATGCATGGCAGGCTGATTGAACACTCCAAATTGTCCCTCGGTGTGAGTGTGAGCGCAGATGGTTGTTCGTTTCTGTGTGCTCTGCAATTGGCTGGCAACCGGTTCAGGGTGCCCTCCGCCTACTGCCCGAAGACAGCTGGGATAGGCCCAGCACCTCCCGCGACCCTTGTGAGGATGAAGCGGATCAGAAAATGGATGGATTGTTCACCTTAACCATTGATAATATTGTCCATGAAAAGAGTTACTCACCTCATATATTTTGTAACAGCAAATAATGACATCATAATTTCATGAATATTATTGTTACAACATTTATTTTCCTTGTTTCTGGACAGTTCAAGTCAATTTGAGCTGTTTCGCAACACAAAAAGTGGTGTACAATTCTTAA
This sequence comes from Hippocampus comes, assembly GCF_001891065.2. Taxonomy (NCBI): domain Eukaryota; kingdom Metazoa; phylum Chordata; class Actinopteri; order Syngnathiformes; family Syngnathidae; genus Hippocampus; species Hippocampus comes. The sequence goes on along the minus strand of NW_017805535.1, from coordinate 192,823 downwards.
ACGATTTCTACACATTTTATCCGGCTAAGAGTCTCAATTCAGTGATATCCTCGATATTGATCTAAACTAAACCGTAGGTGGTTTGATGTTTTTTTTTTCCTGTTAAGACACCTACACGGTGTAATCTATAATCTATTATAATAATGAGACTCAAACGCGCCCTGTGACCTTCGCTTCCATACATAAATTTACAACCATTTCAATTTTGTTGTTACTTTGCAAGACGAGCCCTCCCGATTCCAATTTCGGTCTCTCGACGCAATGACGGAGGAATTGTCAGGAAAATCCGACTTTTCGGCAGGCTGCTGCCATTTTGATGTCAATTGCAGTCAGGTAAACTGATGGAAGGCACGCTCTCCAAAACGCTGTAAATAAACAGGCGACAAAGCAAGGATTCCTTTCGGGGTGTGCACATTTATTACACTGACCACACTGCCAATGAAATAACAGATACACGTACAGCTCGGGTAGTCGAGTGGTTGTTCCTCAACCTGAAGGTTGTGGATTTGGTCCCAAACTGAAGCATCCTTTCTGCAAGCGACAGCGCACTCATCAGCTCCTTGTGCTGCATCATGTAAATGAGTGCCTGTACGTTTTGATCGTGACCTCATTGCATTCTGGATTCTATCAAATTGTAGGGCTGCGTGAAAGAGGTGTCAGAAGTGTTTTGAGTCACTGGAAGGTCGAAAAAGGCATCATAATTTCTCCATTGTGAGACAATAAAGGTTTTCTTATCTAATCTTGTACAAGAGAACCCCCATTTGCCGTGACTATACATCGGTGGTTCTCAAAAGTGTGCCCACCTGAGGCATCTCTCCTGATGAAAAATAATCACTCAAGAAGATTAAATTTGCATTGGAACCATGCAATATCATTTGCAAAACAAAGCTTGAAGCGATGCACACTGCTTGATTAGTCTTTTTAATTTTTTTTTGAATTCCAGTGATGTCGGGGTTTTTTTTCTGCGTAAAACTTTTCAAATAGTCCATTTTTCGAGTACAGTTCAGTGGTATTTAACTTTAAGTACAAAGAATAGGACACTACATGTAATTTGAAGCTGTTTTTCACGGATTTAGGTACAATTGTTTTACTTTTATGCAGAATATAATTTTTTTAAAACTCAGTCAGTCCAGTTTATTTGTATACTTAAAGGCAGTGTTAATCTTCAAACTATGCACAATTTACAGTAGCTTGCAATTTATGTCTTTTTTTTTTCCCGAAAAACATTTTTTATTAACACAACTATGTTACTGTATATTAAAGTTAAGTAGAGTGGTAGTTGAAGAGCAACACTCTTCGAACATTCTATATTTTTAATATACATTTTTTCATATTTTCAATTGTAAATTAACCGTGAAATATTTTACAAAACCGACTGTTGTCTGACTTTTTTTTTTTTTTTTTTTTTACAAAAGCATGGCAAAACTGAACAAGACTGTTCATTCACATGAAATGTACAAACCTTTTGAAATAATTGGCCTCAGTCTCATTTCGCAGCGCAAATGAACACACACCATATTCAAGCACATTTTCATATTGGAACAATGATTTCACAATTTTTAAAAAATGCAGTATTCCGTTATCATGTCCATTGTGTCTCAAGACCAGTAGCATGCAACGTTTCTGAACGACCACTAGCGTTTCTTAAAAGGTCTTTTTCACAGCAATCATTTTGACAGTGTCTGACAGCGAGAGTAGGACAAATACATGAGCATTAAAAACAAATTAAAAAAAACAAACAAATGTAACCAACACAGGAATTAAACATGGATATGCACTGCAAATCGGCCAATGTTAAAAGTTCCAATAACACAACTTAGTAATCAAATAGTGTCGCCTCGGCCGTCAGAGATGTTCAATAAAACTGCATGATATGTTATTAAAATGGGGTGTCACCTGCTGCATATTTTGAAGTTCATTGGTAAGAGTCGAGACAATTTTCTTCAGCATCATGATCCTCCGCGCTTTCAAGACGGAATCAGACTTCCCAAGGGAAGGAAAAACTCTCACATTGTGGCATTTGATGGGAAAAAAAAATCCTCATAATTTGGTTTCCACTTGAGTTTTCCTGTTTCATATTTCAACAGATTACATTAATGAGCCAATCGTTCACATGAGGCACTTGGCCAATCATGGGGTGCGTTCGTTAATACGCAGAGAAGACTCCATACATTTAGGGGAAAATTGAGAATCGAGTGCAGTTTTCTGACATCAAATGACGTTAATCGATCTGAAGACTGTTTTGCCTTATAAGGCGCAATATTTGAGTGAAGAAATATTTTGATTGCACATGGATTTTTGGAGGGAGGGGAATTGTAGCGACATGTCTGACATTTGCAACAAAATAAAACCTATAAAAATCACTCACATATTCAGCAAGTTACGAGGTTTTAAAGTGTGCTCATGCCTACGTCTCAATAAAAATGAATGAAGTTCTTGCGAGTCCGGTGAATGAAAGCTTTCTTCCAGTTCAACTTTACTTCCGGGTCACAGAACTTGTGGCAGATATCTGACATGAAAGATCCAAATCGCCAGTTATCAGTTTTTTCCATTTGCACACAACCTCAGAAATTGAAAAAGGAGTCGTTTTCCTTTTTTTCTGTTTGTTTGTTTTTGGGAATGAATGCTTTTGTCAGTGGTCATTTTTTTTCTTTCCCATTTTGTTGTGAAAATAATAAATAAACGAAAGATACACGGATCAAAGTGGCCCAAAAAGTATGCAAAACCACTCAACATTCGAACAGCCATTAGGTAACGAATGTAAATACATGATGAAACTTTCGGTGAACCACCTTATTATCAAAGTGCGGTGCCACTATCTCCTGGGTGAAATACTTATACCGAATACCAGAATGGAATGTTTGTATGTGTATATATTCTTGAAATGAATAGTGGGTTTTTGAAATGAAATGAACATTGAAAAATCAACACATTTTTACACACTGTCCCTTTAAGGTTGTGAGGCCTGGGTTACTTTGAGCCACACTGCATAGTGTTGACATGAACACTCATTAGTGTTCATCTAAACATTCAGAAGTATCATGATTACTGCAATATCAACACTATATTTTGCTGTTACACTCTACTGGATGTTGAAGATTGAACATGTTTGTAGATGTTACACTTGTCAATGTGGATGCTTATCATACTTCACCAGTGTTAAAATGAACACCTGAGGTGTTGAATTAACGCCAGCAGATTTGCAGTGTGGACTTCACTTATCTAATGCTTTCAGTGTAGCGTGAGCTCATTGTACACCGATAAGGCCTCAAAGTCTTGCTGAAGGACTCAAGTACTTCGACTGCGAATCAAACCTCCACCTGATCCATCTGTCAAGGTCACAATGCGTCAGGATGGCATCAACTGGAACTGCCCAACCACAGCTCATAATCATCTACAATTTATTTACATACAATTTTTTTGTCCACTTTTGCTCAGAGCCTGTCCTGAGTGACATTCGTATTCATATATGGTCATTGAGGAATTTCTAAAATAACACAATTGATATTTTACGACTATGCTCATCATTATATGGCGTGCATCTGCATATATACACACACACGCACACACACACACATATATATATATATATATATATATATA
>NW_017805535.1:183828-188515 GCF_001891065.2 Hippocampus comes | reverse complement strand
ACACACACACACACACACACACACACAGAAAAGCTGTAGGTTCTGTGAAATCCATTCCTGTATGTCGGAAATTGTCATTGACTCATTGGATCCAGAGTTCCATAGCATCTCTCATATATTACAGAAGAGCAAATAACAGTGTCCAGACGCTTTTTGTGTTTCCTCTATGAACGATGCCGCTTGGTAACCACTCAGCATGCCAAGGAGGACTTCCAGCTTTTGTCTTCTCTCTTTTGTCAATATCGCGGTGATTCTATAGCATCAACAGCTGTCCAAGCACCATTTTGAATTGCTGGGTACATCCTGCCAGCTCCCTCACCTTTTCACTCATGTCCCTGGCCGCTCCAGGTGATGGATATTGCAGTGCTGCTGTCTTTGTACTGATGACAATGTCTTTGAGCTTATTACAGAGGGTGTTGCTGCTCTGGCCGACCTCGGCTCGAACTTCCGGTGACTTGGCCTGACGGGATAGCGTGTCGCCAATGAAAACTAGCTTGTGTGCGCTAAGGATGACAAGCTTGCTGTGAGCCACAAAGATCTTGGGCAGCTGATTGGAGTTGACGGCAGTAAAAAAGGCATCGATAGCATTGTTAATGGTTGTGAAGTTCTGCTCAGACTGCTCGAGGTAGAAAAGCAGAAGTTGTCGGTCGGCGTGGCACAACTTGGAGGAGACATTTTTCGTCAGCGTGTTGCCTGGTGGGTGAATCAACGATGGAATCCACCCAGTCATGTCATTGTTGATCGGTCGACTCACTTCCTGCTCTAGTCGTTCAAACTGTTTGATCTGTTAGAGTATAAGGGGAGAGTGTGATAGTTAATTACAACATTTAAACTAAATTCGGGTTTGCAATGATTGCAAACAACACACAATTTAAAATAGCAATCACACGCCAGATGAGAGAATGCAGACCCCTTTCCTCAATACTGCACCACAAATACAGTGCCGGCAAAAAGGACTGGCTCCCTTCCTGATGACTGATATCCATAAACTTTAATATTTCACAAAAGTGAACTTTCTAAATGGGTGGGATGAGTGTGTTGGGAGGGAACAAACCTTTCTGACCCTTTGTGGAGAAGAAATTAAAACAAACGCAAAGGCTCATCTTACATTTGCCAAGAAACATCTTTGATGAACACCAAAACCTTTAGAGAAATATTCTGTGTCCTGATGACAAAAAAAGTTGAACTTTTGAGCACTCGGTTAACATTTTTAAAAATGACATCAGTCAAATATGTTGGGGGCAGTGTAATGCTCTGGTTCTGCTTTGCTCTTTCAGGGCCTGGATGGCTTGCTGTGATTAATGGGGCAGAGAATTCTGCTGCCATCACCATTTGCAAACACTTGATTTTAATGATTGCTGGCAAGGGTGGCACAACCAGTCACTCAGGTCATACTTTTTCACATATGTTTGGATCGCTCCTTGTTAAGTATTATAAACTTTAGATAATGCACTTCACCATATATTTACATAGGATATCTTGTGAGAGATATTTAAATATGATCTGATGCTCTGAAACATGTACCGTATTTTCCACACTAAAAGGCGCACCTAAACCGCATAAGGGTTTTAAAAGCTCACAGCGCACCTTAAAATCCAATGCACCTTGTGTATGGTTATTACGGTAATATTTCGACCCCAAAATGGCTCCTTGCTAGAGACATGCTTACAACGCAGAGTTCAAACTTAAGGCGATCGGGTTACGCAGTTGAACACGGAAATAGAGCAGCCGCAAGAGAGTTCAATGTTATAACTTGTTGGTTAAGTGAACTGTGTCGCTGCTTTATTAAATAAGTTTTACTGACATCAGATCGTTCTGTAGCAACGGCACTCAACAGTTAAGCTAGCTTAGCTGTTTCGTTTGTTCAAAGCTTCTTTGATCTGTGACGTGGGTTGCGTGGGCGCTGATTGGTTGAACCACGTGCGTATGTGCTTGCGCTCACGCGCGCACAGCAGAGAGCAGCGGACTATGGACTGCTGAGGCGCACTTCACTCGTGGCGTTGCTATAGTTCTGTTGGTGTTTCCTTGAGCGTAGCTCCATCTAGTGGATGCACTGTAGATTGCGTTTTATAGTGCGGTGCGTCCAATATATGAAAAAAAATTACAAAATAGGCCATTCATTGAAGGTGCGCCTCATAATCCAGTGCGCCTTTTCGTGCGGAAAATACGGTACTTGGCTTTTTTTTCCGATACCTGTGTTGCCTTTATTTTGTTATTTTGTTTCTGACTTGACTTTAATTTTTGGATTCAAGCAAAGGAATCCCTGTTTTGTCAGAATTTGGCGGGGCGTAGCTCTCCAACTCCTGTTCTGATTGACCCCGAATTTAAGATTTAGTGTTGTGCCACCACCATCAACAATTACAGAAGGTTTCATTAAAATCAAAATCTGCTTGGTTGATTTGGCATGGAACGACTCTATTCAGTTGTTCAACTGCAAAGGGGGACAATGTTATTTTCTTGACCCAGGTGTTACATAAATAAAAAGATGTGTGGATATTTGGCCATTTCAAAGAGGTCTCACACACACGCACCTGTTGCTGCTCCAACTGTGTCTTGTTTTTGATGATGCTGCCTTTCTCCATCAGTTGTCTTTGGCTCTTCTCAAACTCTTCCTTACCCTGACAAAATAACACAAAGACCCCGTATTTTAGTGGTCAAACGGTTGAGTGTTGAATGTTCAATGTTCCATTCATGGTTGATTTAATATGTGTGATAATATAAATGTTAATGAATGAGAAGTGTGAGGCGCATCGTGCCGTGTTTATTAACACTCCTCATTTGTCATTGAAGCTAAGGGTGTTTTATTGTTTTTCATGTAATAGTTTCACATGGGTTAATGTTTGTAAAAGTTTTTTTGTCCTCCAAAATCTCCTTGCACTGAACATTCTTTTAGTCATTTTACTTCTAAAAATTTCTTGACTTTCATTTTAAATGTCTGTTAACAAATGCTTTAAAATGATGTATGTTTTTAAGAGGCACATTGAGTTATATCGTGTATGAAATGCACTCATAAATAAAGCTGCCTCGCCTTAAATTCTGTATGTTGAATGTCAAGGCATTATGATCATTGTAAGCTGATTAAAATGGTGAGAAATCTCCAATTACTAGCAGTAAGTTCACACATCTCGACCTGTATTTGTCCACTTGTGTCAAACTGTGTGTAATGCAATGATCATGTCTGTACCTGTAGATGCACATAGTCATAATCCTCCATCCATCCTTCCTCGGTGGTCTCATAGGGTGTGTCAACACCTCCCTCTTCCTCTGCAGCAGCAAACTTCGGGGGCGAGGGTAAAGGTCGCGACTGAATGTTTACTCGCTCTCCCGCTTGATAGCTCCCACTTTCTGATCCTGCCACGTGGGAGCTAATCCCTCCTGGCAATGGAGGAAGCGGTAACTGTTGCTGGTGACTGCGTTTGAAGAGCAACGAGGCATTGCCGTGGAGAAAGGAAGCCAGCTGTTTGGCGTCATCTGGGATTCCACGCACTGTCATTATTAGCTGATCTAAGACATCCCCACCTGGTTGTGGTTTGGCAAGTTCTGTATGCAACCAAGAAATGGCATCTAAACTTTGAGTCTGCGCAATTAAACTCTGAAAGACCTCCTCCAATTTGCCCACCTGTCGGCCCAATTTGGTCTGCAGGGAGCGGTCGGTGGCCTGGCCCGCATTTGTTACGGCACCCCGGGAAAATTCGAGAAAGTCCCGGAGAGTGAAACACACCCGGTCAGCGGCCTGGTGAATGGCCGGAAGATTCCCCTCCAGGTTATCCGGGCTTCTCCAGTTGCTCGTGATGAATGACATCATGACGGAGACACTTAACTCAACGGCTTGTTGAAGGCGGGAAAGGCGCTCCATGGCCGGGTCCAGGTCTAACAGAAGGGGTTTTCCAGTAAATGGGGCAGGAGATGATGAGAACAGCTCATTGTCGGTGACAGGGAGCATGTCCAAGGATGAAGCCGAGTTGTTGCTCAGTGTGCTCCCTGTGCTGGAGGCCGAGAGCCGCTTGAATGCCCTGTGCAGCTCCTCACCTGGCAATTGGGCATCACGGACGACCTGAAATTCATAACCAGGTTTAAGTGTCTTTACACAAAGAGACTGATTGACTGGAGTCAAGATACTGCTCAGCGCGGTAATCTCTGTAATAGAATGAGGAATGTGTAGACCAGGGTGGCCAATGATTTGAATTGCTAACCGTTGTTTTCCCTGTGAGCCCTTACTCAACGTGACGGTACCAAATACCAGGCAGGCAACACAATCCGGAGCTGAACACGCTCAAAACGGTAGAGATGATCGTGGACTTCAGAAAACATCCAAAGCTGCCCTTCAAATGATCCAACTGCCCTGCATCAACCATCAAGACCTTCAAGTTCCTGAGAACCACAGCCTCCCAGGACATGAAGTGGGAGGGCAACATTAACTCCTTCCTGAACAAGGCCCAGCAGCGGATGTACTTCCTGAGGATGCTGAGGAAGCAGGGCCTGCCGCAGGAGCTGCTGAGACAGTTCTACACAGCAGCCATCAAATCAGTCCTGTGTTCCTCCATCAGAGTCCGGTTTGGGACCGCCGCAAGAAAAGGACAAAATCCGACTGCATTCCACTTAACTGGAATACATTTACATAGCACATCAATTAATCATTTGCTGTTCACTCTCTTCACTGAAGCAATGCCCTCCACTATATACAGGC
>NW_017805535.1:163786-180536 GCF_001891065.2 Hippocampus comes | reverse complement strand
TGTTTTTTTTTTTTTTTTTTTTTTTTTTTTACAAAAGCATGGCAAAACTCTGAACAAGACTGTTCATTCACATGAAATGTACAAACCTTTTGAAATAATTGGCCTCAGTCTCATTTCGCAGCGCAAATGAACACACACCATATTCAAGCACATTTTCATATTGGAACAATGATTTCACAATTTTTAAAAAATGCAGTATTCCGTTATCATGTCCATTGTGTCTCAAGACCAGTAGCATGCAACGTTTCTGAACGACCACTAGCGTTTCTTAAAAGGTCTTTTTCACAGCAATCATTTTGACAGTGTCTGACAGCGAGAGTAGGACAAATACATGAGCATTAAAAACAAATTAAAAAAAACAAACAAATGTAACCAACACAGGAATTAAACATGGATATGCACTGCAAATCGGCCAATGTTAAAAGTTCCAATAACACAACTTAGTAATCAAATAGTGTCGCCTCGGCCGTCAGAGATGTTCAATAAAACTGCATGATATGTTATTAAAATGGGGTGTCACCTGCTGCATATTTTGAAGTTCATTGGTAAGAGTCGAGACAATTTTCTTCAGCATCATGATCCTCCGCGCTTTCAAGACGGAATCAGACTTCCCAAGGGAAGGAAAAACTCTCACATTGTGGCATTTGATGGGAAAAAAAATCCTCATAATTTGGTTTCCACTTGAGTTTTCCTGTTTCATATTTCAACAGATTACATTAATGAGCCAATCGTTCACATGAGGCACTTGGCCAATCATGGGGTGCGTTCGTTAATACGCAGAGAAGACTCCATACATTTAGGGGAAAATTGAGAATCGAGTGCAGTTTTCTGACATCAAATGACGTTAATCGATCTGAAGACTGTTTTGCCTTATAAGGCGCAATATTTGAGTGAAGAAATATTTTGATTGCACATGGATTTTTGGAGGGAGGGGAATTGTAGCGACATGTCTGACATTTGCAACAAAATAAAACCTATAAAAATCACTCACATATTCAGCAAGTTACGAGGTTTTAAAGTGTGCTCATGCCTACGTCTCAATAAAAATGAATGAAGTTCTTGCGAGTCCGGTGAATGAAAGCTTTCTTCCAGTTCAACTTTACTTCCGGGTCACAGAACTTGTGGCAGATATCTGACATGAAAGATCCAAATCGCCAGTTATCAGTTTTTTCCATTTGCACACAACCTCAGAAATTGAAAAAGGAGTCGTTTTCCTTTTTTTCTGTTTGTTTGTTTTTGGGAATGAATGCTTTTGTCAGTGGTCATTTTTTTTCTTTCCCATTTTGTTGTGAAAATAATAAATAAACGAAAGATACACGGATCAAAGTGGCCCAAAAAGTATGCAAAACCACTCAACATTCGAACAGCCATTAGGTAGAGAGTGTAAATACATGATGAAACTTTCGGTGAACCACCTTATTATCAAAGTGCGGTGCCACTATCCTGGGTGAAAAATACTTTGGAACCGAATACCAGAATGGAATGTTTGTATGTGTATATATTCTTGAAATGAATAGTGGGTTTTTGAAATGAAATGAACATTGAAAAATCAACACATTTTTACACACTGTCCCTTTAAGGTTGTGAGGCCTGGGTTACTTTGAGCCACACTGCATAGTGTTGACATGAACACTCATTAGTGTTCATCTAAACATTCAGAAGTATCATGATTACTGCAATATCAACACTATATTTTGCTGTTACACTCTACTGGATGTTGAAGATTGAACATGTTTGTAGATGTTACACTTGTCAATGTGGATGCTTATCATACTTCACCAGTGTTAAAATGAACACCTGAGGTGTTGAATTAACGCCAGCAGATTTGCAGTGTGGACTTCACTTATCTAATGCTTTCAGTGTAGCGTGAGCTCATTGTACACCGATAAGGCCTCAAAGTCTTGCTGAAGGACTCAAGTACTTCGACTGCGAATCAAACCTCCACCTGATCCATCTGTCAAGGTCACAATGCGTCAGGATGGCATCAACTGGAACTGCCCAACCACAGCTCATAATCATCTACAATTTATTTACATACAATTTTTTTGTCCACTTTTGCTCAGAGCCTGTCCTGAGTGACATTCGTATTCATATATGGTCATTGAGGAATTTCTAAAATAACACAATTGATATTTTACGACTATGCTCATCATTATATGGCGTGCATCTGCATATATACACACACACACACATACATATACATCTTTGAGCTTATTACAGAGGGTGTTGCTGCTCTGGCCGACCTCGGCTCGAACTTCCGGTGACTTGGCCTGACGGGATAGCGTGTCGCCAATGAAAACTAGCTTGTGTGCGCTAAGGATGACAAGCTTGCTGTGAGCCACAAAGATCTTGGGCAGCTGATTGGAGTTGACGGCAGTAAAAAAGGCATCGATAGCATTGTTAATGGTTGTGAAGTTCTGCTCAGACTGCTCGAGGTAGAAAAGCAGAAGTTGTCGGTCGGCGTGGCACAACTTGGAGGAGACATTTTTCGTCAGCGTGTTGCCTGGTGGGTGAATCAACGATGGAATCCACCCAGTCATGTCATTGTTGATCGGTCGACTCACTTCCTGCTCTAGTCGTTCAAACTGTTTGATCTGTTAGAGTATAAGGGGAGAGTGTGATAGTTAATTACAACATTTAAACTAAATTCGGGTTTGCAATGATTGCAAACAACACACAATTTAAAATAGCAATCACACGCCAGATGAGAGAATGCAGACCCCTTTCCTCAATACTGCACCACAAATACAGTGCCGGCAAAAAGGACTGGCTCCCTTCCTGATGACTGATATCCATAAACTTTAATATTTCACAAAAGTGAACTTTCTAAATGGGTGGGATGAGTGTGTTGGGAGGGAACAAACCTTTCTGACCCTTTGTGGAGAAGAAATTAAAACAAACGCAAAGGCTCATCTTACATTTGCCAAGAAACATCTTTGATGAACACCAAAACCTTTAGAGAAATATTCTGTGTCCTGATGACAAAAAAAGTTGAACTTTTGAGCACTCGGTTAACATTTTTAAAAATGACATCAGTCAAATATGTTGGGGGCAGTGTAATGCTCTGGTTCTGCTTTGCTCTTTCAGGGCCTGGATGGCTTGCTGTGATTAATGGGGCAGAGAATTCTGCTGCCATCACCATTTGCAAACACTTGATTTTAATGATTGCTGGCAAGGGTGGCACAACCAGTCACTCAGGTCATACTTTTTCACATATGTTTGGATCGCTCCTTGTTAAGTATTATAAACTTTAGATAATGCACTTCACCATATATTTACATAGGATATCTTGTGAGAGATATTTAAATATGATCTGATGCTCTGAAACATGTACCGTATTTTCCACACTAAAAGGCGCACCTAAACCGCATAAGGGTTTTAAAAGCTCACAGCGCGCCTTAAAATCCAATGCACCTTGTGTATGGTTATTACGGTAATATTTCGACCCCAAAATGGCTCCTTGCTAGAGACATGCTTACAACGCAGAGTTCAAACTTAAGGCGATCGGGTTACGCAGTTGAACACGGAAATAGAGCAGCCGCAAGAGAGTTCAATGTTATAACTTGTTGGTTAAGTGAACTGTGTCGCTGCTTTATTAAATAAGTTTTACTGACATCAGATCGTTCTGTAGCAACGGCACTCAACAGTTAAGCTAGCTTAGCTGTTTCGTTTGTTCAAAGCTTCTTTGATCTGTGACGTGGGTTGCGTGGGCGCTGATTGGTTGAACCACGTGCGTATGTGCTTGCGCTCATGCGCGCACAGCAGAGAGCAGCGGACTATGGACTGCTGAGGCGCACTTCACTCGTGGCGTTGCTATAGTTCTGTTGGTGTTTCCTTGAGCGTAGCTCCATCTAGTGGATGCACTGTAGATTGCGTTTTATAGTGCGGTGCGTCCAATATATGAAAAAAAATTACAAAATAGGCCATTCATTGAAGGTGCGCCTCATAATCCAGTGCGCCTTTTCGTGCGGAAAATACGGTACTTGGCTTTTTTTTCCGATACCTGTGTTGCCTTTATTTTGTTATTTTGTTTCTGACTTGACTTTAATTTTTGGATTCAAGCAAAGGAATCCCTGTTTTGTCAGAATTTGGCGGGGCGTAGCTCTCCAACTCCTGTTCTGATTGACCCCGAATTTAAGATTTAGTGTTGTGCCACCACCATCAACAATTACAGAAGGTTTCATTAAAATCAAAATCTGCTTGGTTGATTTGGCATGGAACGACTCTATTCAGTTGTTCAACTGCAAAGGGGGACAATGTTATTTTCTTGACCCAGGTGTTACATAAATAAAAAGATGTGTGGATATTTGGCCATTTCAAAGAGGTCTCACACACACGCACCTGTTGCTGCTCCAACTGTGTCTTGTTTTTGATGATGCTGCCTTTCTCCATCAGTTGTCTTTGGCTCTTCTCAAACTCTTCCTTACCCTGACAAAATAACACAAAGACCCCGTATTTTAGTGGTCAAACGGTTGAGTGTTGAATGTTCAATGTTCCATTCATGGTTGATTTAATATGTGTGATAATATAAATGTTAATGAATGAGAAGTGTGAGGCGCATCGTGCCGTGTTTATTAACACTCCTCATTTGTCATTGAAGCTAAGGGTGTTTTATTGTTTTTCATGTAATAGTTTCACATGGGTTAATGTTTGTAAAAGTTTTTTTGTCCTCCAAAATCTCTTTGCACTGAACATTCTTTTAGTCATTTTACTTCTTAAAATTTCTTGACTTTCATTTTAAATGTCTGTTAACAAATGCTTTAAAATGATGTATGTTTTTAAGAGGCACATTGAGTTATATTGTGTATGAAATGCACTCATAAATAAAGCTGCCTCGCCTTAAATTCTGTATGTTGAATGTCAAGGCATTATGATCATTGTAAGCTGATTAAAATGGTGAGAAATCTCCAATTACTAGCAGTAAGTTCACACATCTCGACCTGTATTTGTCCACTTGTGTCAAACTGTGTGTAATGCAATGATCATGTCTGTACCTGTAGATGCACATAGTCATAATCCTCCATCCATCCTTCCTCGGTGGTCTCATAGGGTGTGTCAACACCTCCCTCTTCCTCTGCAGCAGCAAACTTCGGGGGCGAGGGTAAAGGTCGCGACTGAATGTTTACTCGCTCTCCCGCTTGATAGCTCCCACTTTCTGATCCTGCCACGTGGGAGCTAATCCCTCCTGGCAATGGAGGAAGCGGTAACTGTTGCTGGTGACTGCGTTTGAAGAGCAACGAGGCATTGCCGTGGAGAAAGGAAGCCAGCTGTTTGGCGTCATCTGGGATTCCACGCACTGTCATTATTAGCTGATCTAAGACATCCCCACCTGGTTGTGGTTTGGCAAGTTCTGTATGCAACCAAGAAATGGCATCTAAACTTTGAGTCTGCGCAATTAAACTCTGAAAGACCTCCTCCAATTTGCCCACCTGTCGGCCCAATTTGGTCTGCAGGGAGCGGTCGGTGGCCTGGCCCGCATTTGTTACGGCACCCCGGGAAAATTCGAGAAAGTCCCGGAGAGTGAAACACACCCGGTCAGCGGCCTGGTGAATGGCCGGAAGATTCCCCTCCAGGTTATCCGGGCTTCGCCAGTTGCTCGTGATGAATGACATCATGACGGAGACACTTAACTCAACGGCTTGTTGAAGGCGGGAAAGGCGCTCCATGGCCGGGTCCAGGTCTAACAGAAGGGGTTTTCCAGTAAATGGGGCAGGAGATGATGAGAACAGCTCATTGTCGGTGACAGGGAGCATGTCCAAGGATGAAGCCGAGTTGTTGCTCAGTGTGCTCCCTGTGCTGGAGGCCGAGAGCCGCTTGAATGCCCTGTGCAGCTCCTCACCTGGCAATTGGGCATCACGGACGACCTGAAATTCATAACCAGGTTTAAGTGTCTTTACACAAATTGACTGATTGACTGGAGTCAAGATACTGCTCAGCGCGGTAATCTCTGTAATAGAATGAGGAATGTGTAGACCAGGGTGGCCAATGATTTGAATTGCTAACCGTTGTTTTCCCTGTGAGCCCTTACTCAACGTGACGGTACCAAATACCAGGCAGGCAACACAATCTGGAGCTGAACACGCTCAAAACGGTAGAGATGATCGTGGACTTCAGAAAACATCCAAAGCTGCCCTTCAAATGATCCAACTGCCCTGCATCAACCATCAAGACCTTCAAGTTCCTGAGAACCACAGCCTCCCAGGACATGAAGTGGGAGGGCAACATTAACTCCTTCCTGAACAAGGCCCAGCAGAGGATGTACTTCCTGAGGATGCTGAGGAAGCAGGGCCTGCCGCAGGAGCTGCTGAGACAGTTCTACACAGCAGCCATCAAATCAGTCCTGTGTTCCTCCATCAGAGTCCGGTTTGGGACCGCCGCAAGAAAAGGACAAAATCCGACTGCATTCCACTTAACTGGAATACTTCCTCATAACGTCTTCAGTTTAAAAAATGGTATCAATAAATAAATACATCATTTTAAAAAAATGGCGCAGACAACTTTACATAGCACATCAATTAATCATTTGCTGTTCACTCTCTTCACTGAAGCAATGCCCTCCACTATATACAGGCACTTTGCAATGTTTTTTTTTTAATTGTGTCCACACAGTTGGGGGAATGTGCTAACCCACAGTGTCAAAGTCAAGGCCCGAGGGCCAGATCTGGCCCGCCACATCATTTTTTGTGGCCCGCGAAAGCAAATCAAGCATGTCAAGTTCCATGATGCTTGATAAAGTCGGAACCAAAACTTCATTTTGTCATGTGTAATCCACAATAACAGTTATTATTCTTGACTTCTGATTTTAAGACTAGTTATTCATCAATTTGTTGTGCGCTGTGTAATATGTGGAGGGGATTCAACATTTATATGGTTTCCCAAAATTCATAACGGCCCTCCAAGGGAAACCCGCGACAAAAATGAGTGCTCCATGCTTCAGGAGGGTCGATTTTGCAACTCTAAACTCGGGCAGATCTTGTACAGTGAGAGGGCACCAAGGTCATTATAGTGAACGAAATGGAAAAGAAAAAATAACTTTTTGTTCACAAAATAAAAACAAATGCTTTTGGGGGAAAAAAAATAACAATGAATTGAAACTATAGTACAACTTGCGTTTATAAAACTAACTAGAATTACGGTGAAAATGTCGTTTGTTTTCATCTTTGTCAATTAATACATTTAAAACACACACACACACACACACACACACACACACACACACACACACACACACACACACACACGCACACGCACACGCACAGACCTCTGCTCCATGAGCTTTTGGAGTTGATTTTAAATATATAGGAAGGTCAAAACAGTCGTTTGAGAATTGTAGGTCACTAGAATTCACAATACTTCCTTTAAAACAAAAACTAATAAAAGCTCATCTAAAATGAAGTATTTTTGGAAAAATATAAACACGAATAAAAACGATTAAACTTCTCTCAAAACTAATGAAAACTAACTGAATACATCACTGTATAATTAAAAAAACGACAAACTATGATAACTTTGGAGGGGACACATTCATGTCGAAGGGCACGTTCACTGACGAACAATATGTATACCATAACCCTCAACCTAAGTAAGCTCGTGTCTGTGCGCCAGCGACCCTGAACAGATAAGCGGTGGAGAAAGTTGCTGGCCAGGTCTGTGCATCTCCTACCTGTGGCGGGACATCGTAGATATTTGTGCATTCGCTCTCTCCTCGCTCCTCTTGCTCTCTTGGGATGTCATAAACATCCAGGGGAGGTTGCCCTCCATGGTGCACGCGAGCTGGAAAATTGTAGATTTCCTCGGCCAGCTGGCTAACTTTATCTCTTCCTCTGTGTTTTTTGGTGAGCGTAGGGGGTGGCACATCGTAGACATCTTCATCGTGCATTACATTTGGTTTGTGATCATCATTCGGACTGCTATACATGTACTGCCCAGGAAGAGTGGAGGCTTGCGGTTTCTTGTTGGACAAATGGGAGGGCACATCATAGGTCTCCTCTTTTATTAGATGAGCGACAGAAACTTCTTTACTGACTGTGGGTGGGAAATCATAAACCTGGAAAAATGAGAGAATATCTTTGAGAATCATTCAATTCATCATTGTCAAATTTCTAACTTTCATGGGTGTCCAGAAAAAAAAATCTCTGCTTTTCCAACATTAATGACAGCGAAACAGGTTGTTGCGCAATCTTTTGATGCAATAACTGATATCGAACATTGATTGTGGATTTGGGCTTCGAGTCTAGCCTATACTAGAGAGTCTCGCAGTGGTCGGCGCAAGCAATAAAATAAGTTGAAAATGAGTGACGTATTACCTTACAACCCAATGTAATGAGGAGATGGTAAAACGGTGTCAAAATGTGAATACCGCCCTAACTCTAGTACAGCAGTATCTCACAAAAAAGTGAGAGTGCACTACTCACATTTTTATTTTCATGTGACAACATTGAAGAAATTGCTCTTTGCGACAAACCCAGTTCACGTGAAGTTGTGACGTCATATGAAGCATGAATAAAAACAGAATACAATGATTTGGAAATGTTAAACCTATTTTTAATCGAATGCACTCCAAAGACAAGATATTTAATGTTCAAACAGATGAACTTTGTTGTACAGTATCAACAAATCCATCCAAATCCATCCATCCATTATCTGATCCACTTATCCTCTCGAGGATCGCACATACATACACATTAGTTTCATATTTTTCAAGAAAATGGGGATCCTAAAGCTCCAAAACTTGACGTGACAGAGAGAAACTGCAATCTATTTTGAATCACGCAACCAAAAATTTGTTAAAAACAGCTGCGAGACCTTGCTCAACAAAAATTGTGTTCCCCAGTGTGCAGTTTGTGTAACAGTGTAAATTTACCATCTCCTAAAAATAACACACAGCACGTAACGTCTTAACCGCTGCCAACAAAAATGAGTACATCCTTACAGTAAAAATGTCACAATTGGGCCAATTTTTCAATTTGCTGTACTTGGTGTCATGAGACTCATTAGTTTTACTCGGTCTTTTCTGACCTGCCGAGCAAGTGTGCTAAATTTAAAAACCTTATGGTGAAGAAGTCAATGAGGTGAGGATCTGAAAAAAAACAAAAACAAAACAACTGTTGCAGTTCATAAAGATGGCTTTGGCCAAGATCCTGGAACTGAACTGCAACACAGTGGCCAAGAGCACAAAGCGTTTTAACAGGACAGTTTCCACCCAGAACAAGCTTCACCGTGGTCCACCAAAGGAGTGCGGTCCACATCTCAGCGTTTTATCGATCATCCAGTGGTTGTCTTTGGAAAACAGACATTATGAGTGCTGCCAGCATTGCTGCAGAGATTGAAGGGGTGGAGGGTCAGCCTATCAGTGCCGAGATGTGCTACACACTGCATCAAATTGGTCTGGGATGAAGCGTCCTGAAAAGAATGCCCACAAACAGCTTGGTGGGATACAAGCATACGAAGGACAATGTTGACTGGAAGCATTTCCTGTGGTCTGATGAGACCAAGATGAAATTATCCTGTTCAGATTGTGTGCGTGTGAGATGGCAAAGAGGTGAGGAGTACAAAGCAAATGTGTCTTTCCAACAGTTAAGCATAGTGGTGGGAGTGTCAAGGTCTGAGGCTGCACGATTCCTGCCGCCACTTGGGAGCACAGTTCACTGAGGTAACCATGCATGCCAAAAATAAAGGAACCGTGACACACTGAAGCAGAGCATGATCCCCCTCACTTCAGAAAACTGGGCCACAGGGCAGGATTAAATCATGATGATGACCCCAAACACACCTCCAAGATGACCCCTGCCTTGCTCAAAAAGCTCAGGGTGAAGGGGATGGACTGGTCAATCATGCCTCACAATCTAAATCATGTTGTGCAACTGGAGGGTAAACTCAAACAGAAGGTGGAGGAGCACAAGATCTTTCACATCGACCACGTGATATCATCATACGATACAATCCATTTATTTGTATCGCACTTTCACAACAACTGCAGCTGTAACAATTTGCGCTTTCCAGAAGATTTAACATGGGTGAATGGAAGATGATTTCATACCCAAGAGGGTTAATTAAGGCAGCACTAGAAATTACAAGTGGCCACAATAAACTATTGACATTTGGGCACAATTTGGACATTTTGATTTAGAGCTGAAATCACTTTTGTTCCCAGGAGTTTCGACGTTTACGGTGTGTTATAACATATTTAGAAAAATGTGTGAAGTAATAAATAAATTAAACAACTATTTAAACGAATAAAAGAACGCATGAATGAATACATGTATTTGTGTCACGTGTTGTGTAGGTGCTCTCAGTTTCTTTCAATTGGGTGCTGATTCAGAGATGCAGGGGATGCACGGACGGGTAAGTCTGTAAAGGGTTGTCGCTCCATGGCCGGACTTGCTGTTCTGTTGTCTGTTGCGCGACCGACCATCACTGATGGTCGGTCGCCCAACAAACAAGTGCGAGACAGAGGTCGCACTGCAGAGATGGCTGTATTTATGGCACTTGATCCCTAAGCTCGTTAAACTCAACTTAAGATGTTTATTTTCCGTTAACTATGTACTATATGGGCTCTGTTCTCTCCTACACAGCCGTGTACTGCTTCGCACAAATGTTACTTCAGTATTTGTCTGTCAAAGCCACGTGCACACTCCAGCCGGAAATGGCTGATGAATATTCAGTACGAGGGCAGACTCTGGGCCATTTCATTGGGTCACTGTGATGTGTTCGGTAAAAGATGTGATGAGACTATGGGTAAATCTATTGACGGCTTGAAGCTCATCAGTAAAAATTGAGAACTAAATTGTGTCACATTAAAAGCAATAGGGTTCAAAGTTTTGGGAAATAGTAGTGTCTTATAGTCCGGAAAACACGGTAAGTATAAACTGACCTGTGTGTGGAATATGTCACGGGTGGGAGGCACATCATATACATCCTGCTGGGTTGAAAATTGATGCCTGAGTGGAACATCATACTGATCACGGTCTGGCTTCACTGTGTCATAGACATAGCCTCCTTGAGTAGCAGAAAGACCCTAATGAGAAAAAAAAAAAGATGTTTGAATGTGTCAATAGTCACAGTAATCACAAATTATTGGTGACAAAGGGTTTATAACACAGCCCAATAAATCGGAATTTTTTTTAGGTCGATGCCAATTCCAATATTTGACAAAGTAAAATTCTGATAACCGATTAATTAATTACAAAAATATATACATATAAAATGAATAAAATACCTTTTTTTCATCCCTTAACGCTTACAAAAATAATAATATGAATTACAGGCAGAACATTCGACTGTTTTACAATACATTGTGTTTGACTATCCAACTTAACAACAGAGAGAAAATCTGCAAAGTAGGCAGATTTTTCCATTTTTTTTAATTTCGTGGCGGGGGGGGGGTTGGGAATGGAAAATATTGCAAAGTCATATCGTCTTGTTTTGTAATATATTCTTGTAGTCAAAAAACAGATGGCATAGTCTACCGAAACATCTGTGCGGAGTATGGACTAGAAACCCCAAGGTCAAAATGGGAAACACCTCCGAAGGTGGTGGAGAATGACAGAGCGAAGATCCTGTGGGACTTCCAGATCCAGACTGACAAGATGGTAATGGCGAACCAACCAGATATCGTGATCATAGATAAAGGGCAGAGGAAAGCCGTTGTAGTGGATGTAGCGGTCCCAAGTGATGGAAACATCAGAAAGAAGGAACACGAGAAACTCGAGAAATACCAAGGGCTCAGAGAGGAGCTGGAGAGAGCCTGGAAGGTAAAGGTGGCAGTCGTGCCTGTGGTGGTCGGAGCACTCGGGGCAGTGACCCCCAAACTAGATGAGTGGTTGCAACAGATCCCGGGAACAACATCGGACATCTCAGTCCAGAAATGTGCAGTGCTGGGAACAGCAAGGATACTGCGCAGAACCCTCAAGCTTCCTGGCCTCTGGTAGAGGACCCGAGCTGAATGAGGGATGGACACCACCCGAGGGGGGTGAGACGAGGATTTTTTTTTTATATATTTTTTTTTTCTTTTACAAATTCAAGATATAAAAAAAACACATTTCTTAAAAACAGAAAAAAACGGATCCCTTCAATAAAATGTTTTAATTGTGCACAAAATGAACCAGCCAGTGATGGCCAAGCAGGCGTATCATAACTAATTGACATGTTGAGTCAGGTGTGCCTTGACCTCCATGGCAGAGGCTCCGTCGAACCCCTGAGACCGATTTACTGAACCCTTAGGGTTCGATCGAACCCAGGTTAAGAGCCACTCGAGTCCAGTGGTTGCCAGCCAAGTGCATGGCACACATACAAGGGACAAATGACCATTCCCCATATGGAAACCAAACTATTACACTACTGTAATGGTTGCATTGAATGGAAATCGCTGAGTCATGCCTCAAGAAAGAAACACTCGGATATTATGTTTGTAGTAACAGAGATAATCCAAGGTAAAGGACATCAGCTAGCGCTGTGTCAGTGTATGGAAGTAAATTTCACTCCTCTGAGATTTCAATGCCACTGACTTCGTGGCCTGTGCTCCCAAGTCAACGTGGCTCCATAGGCCCGAGGCTGGGACGGCGGTGTTGACGGTTAAACGGATACCTTCCCACACATCAAAATAACAGTATAAAAACTAATGGGTTGGATAGCACAATGGACGTTTTTATGTAATACTACGTATCCTGTCGTAATATGATCACACAGCCCTAGATTAGCGCAGGAAGTCACAGGTGCCTCTCACGCGCACTGCATTGCAGCACTGGGGCGAGATGGCTCGCTTCCGATTGTGAACATACATCTTAGACGAGCATATTAATTTTTGTTGTGAGTTAGAAACGAGATCACAGAGGGAGAGGGTGCAAAATAACGTTCATATACTAGCAATCAATTGAAAATTAATTTGAGGAATTTCCCTAAGACTGTTCAGAGAACCGTTACGGGTGGAGTAGGGCTGGATGAGTAAAGAAAAAAAATAATGACCCTCATTATTTTGATTGAGATTGAAATCACGATTATTTAAACAATTATTCATCGAATTAAAAACTTGGCCTTTATTCAACTACTAAAACTCAGCCACTCAAAAGTTATTGCCTCATGCCCATTTATCCCTGCACATTGAACACTCTATTGCAGGGGTGTCTAACTCAGGTCAGATCATCAGCAAGCTCTGCGGAACCCTGACATTGAACCTGTTCATTTGAATCAGGTGTGTTGCAACAGGGAGGGAGACTTGGAAAACATGCAGGACAGCGGCCCTCCAGGACCTGAGTTTGACACCCCTGCATCTATTCTTTTTGCCAAATCCAACATGACCTTGTAAATATGTGAAATTCAAGCCCCTTACATTTTCATTCTGCTTCATCCACACTTTTGATGCATTCCGTCTTTGCATACATTGAAGGCTTGATTAAGCATTACCCTTATCTCTTTATCATATTGATTTTATGTATTTTCAGTCTTGGGTCCTACTGGGCTAACCTGGGATTGTATTTCATGCCATGTGATGTGGAAATGTGTGTTGGGATGACAAAAAAATTCATTTTAATCTTTGTATCCTTGAATTTAGAGCAACGGAAATGTCTTGAATCCTTGAAAACTCAACTTTCAATATAACTTGAAAGGACAACAAGAAAATAAATTCGTAAGAAGGTAAATAAGAGTATTCTACAATAATAGCGATTGGAACAAAAACAAAAACTAATACCGGCTGTTCCTACATGTTTGGCCTCTGAATGAGAACAAAAGTTGTGCCTGAACTCTATTCATGCCTGTGTGTATGTTTTGCCAGTGTGTGTTTGACTATTCGTTATTTGTAGGACTACCCCTCCTGAAGTCGATGCTAATTCTCGCTAGCATGTGAATGGGATCCTACATTGCCTTCAGTGTTAGCGCTAGCGATGTTTTAAAAACGAAGCATGGTTTGTATTTAGATATGTAATGTGTGTAATTCTTTTTGTTGTGTGTTTAGTTTTACAGTATACTCCAACAGGGTGTCATTAAACACCTTAAAGGACGCTCAAAGATGGCAGAATTGCACACGCTGCATGTTTGCTACAGAAGCAACACGGTGCAATCGGGGTACTTTCAAAAGAACAGGAACATTAATCGTCTTGTTTCGATCATAATGTTTCAAGATCAAGATTAGCCAACATCATTATCACAATTTAAATTTCGATTAGTTATCCAGTCCAAGGGTGGAGCTCATTGATATTGCGGTTTCAAATTTCAGGCTTGTGGCTATTTTAGTACCGGGGCTCTGTACCCACCAGTACCCATATCTGACATTAGTTTTGGGTGAAGTCTGACTCCAGTTAGCGCTATTTTTTTATATACATTGAATGTTTTCACATCAAATTTTCATCCTTGTGTATTTTTTGTGTTTTCAGATTTGTGCTGTACACTATTCCATGGCCTCCTGCACTTGTCTCATCAGCCCCACAGCAAACTCGATTGTGCAGTGCCTTGCTTACCTTACCAGGTGTCTTGCTATCTTTCCAGGTGCTCTTTTCTAGAGAGGAAGGCACCTGGTACACATCCTTCCCAGCGCCTGGCAAAACTGAAGAAGCTGCCTGGGTAATCCCCTGGTTTAGCCCCAGACCTAAAGAAGGTGGCACCTGATAAACATCCTCCCCTGATACTTCACACTGAATCGGTGCTGGGGCCTTAACGCTCAGGTCTGTCTTGGCCTTAAGAGGTGGTCCACTTGGGCCAGAGGGAACATGATACAAAATTTGGGGATTGGGCTTGGGGCCATGCAATGGTGGAATCATGTAGATGGAATCAGATTTGGGCTGTGCTAGATTGGGCGTGGAGTAAACAGACTGCATTGGTGTGTATTGAGCTGGGGCTGGAGGTTGATTGAAATCACTCTGCGGGTGGAGGGGTCGCTGCATCTGGGAAGTGGGACACGATGACGCTGGATCTGTTGTGCTAGGACTTCCATGATCTTGCTGTTTGTCATACATGCCAACAAGAACCTTAAGACGGTTGCCAGGGACAATGCCTTGGCGACCATGAAGTGAACAAAGCCACCAGCCATCGAGTCCTTGCGTGTCACGTTCCAAGACGGTCAGGATGTCCCCCTTGCGGAAGGATAGTTCATCAGGAGATTCTGCAGCATTGTCATACAAAGCCTTGGCCAGCACATTCTGCAATACAGACGTAAAACAGATAGAGAATTTGAAATTGGAAATTTACATTTTCTATTGAATTAAACCTTTATAAAACATTACGATTCAATTCAAGGGATTACTTTTCAAAATCAAAATTGAGTAATTTTTCAGATTTTACAGCCAAAATGTTCTCAAGGAGATGAGGTTCAAGCTCAGACTGGTAGGTACTACTGCTACTGAAAACTACTTCAAGGCAGGGTTTTTTTAATCAGTTGATGAATTAGCTGTAGAAAGAGTAAAACTGGTATCAAAAAATAATAAGCAAGTCAAAAGGTCAAATCAGAAAGTCTCTTTTTTTGAACAACCTTTGGTAGAAAGTAAATAACTGAGATTTATGCTTAAGAACCGATTCGTGTCCTGCTGTGGACAAAAGTACAGTAAATACATGTTGGAGAGATGCCAGTCTGTACACCACAAAGTCTCAGTTCCAATTAACGGGAGTTTACTTGACCACCAGTAAAAGTGGTTTTGACTTCATTCTTCATTTCAAATATGAAATAAAAACACAAAGGGTTACAGGGGTTTTCTCAGCTCACAACATAGGTCTCTCCCTACAACAACGAGGGAACCAGAATTTGTCCATACATCAGAATGCGCCAAAATCTATCACTAACCTGATTTAACAAAGTAGTCAACATTTGTACGGTCATAATTACACAAGACAAATCAAAATACAAACGGTGGGGACCGACTGTGCCTCGTGTCATGTAACAATGTATTCTTATGCCAATATCTCTTTTTAAACAATAACTTTTTTTTTTTTTTTTGAGTTAAGCTGCGCTGCAGCCCTTGCCGCCCTTGCGGAAATACGTCCCAGGTATGTGGGACCATGCTCGTCCCTCCATGGAGATGGCCACATCAACAGGGACACACTGCTTCAGCGGCTCGACCGGGTGGGAGAGCCTTGTTTTGAAGGTTTCCTGACCCGGTCAGCTGTTTTTTAGACATGTCACAAGGAAGCAGTGACAGCTCAGGCGAAGGCTGAAGTGACAGGCAAAACTGTCAGCTTGGTCAGAGTTTTTTTTCCATTTCCAAGATTTCATTTCCAAGATGTTTTTATTCACAATTGCAAATCGTGAGGGTAAGGTACATAAAATAATGTTTCAACTCGGTAAAGGATTTACCTGTAATTGTCACTTCCACCACCACGATCGTGGCTCTTCAGTTTGGATATGCATTAGGGTGGTCCATTTTGGAAAAGTTTGTCGGATTCGTCGGGCCGGGTCGGAAATCTTGTCGATACTATGACACAAGGATGTGTGCAAAATTTTATTCCGATCGGATAATTTTATCCCGTCCCGCAGAGCGACCAAAGTTTCCCCTATGGAAAGAATGTTACGGGGCTGAATGGTAGTACGGTTTCTCCCGTACAGTAAGGATTTTGTTTTGCTCAGTTCGCACTTGCAATAATTCAAAGACGGAAGACAGGAACGCATGTATTGCAAAAAAGGCAACCGTGGTTATCCTTCAACACTGGTGAGATTGTTGGTCCATGTTAACTGGTCCATCTGTCTATCTGTCCATCTGTCTACATCGCGCGACTGTCTGGAAGTGATCCGATCCGTTTTGCATTTTTTTCAGGCCGGGAGTGGTGC
>NW_017805535.1:160548-163443 GCF_001891065.2 Hippocampus comes | reverse complement strand
AAAGGATTTAGACGATTCACAAAAATGATCAATTTAAGAAATAAAATGGCGGATTTCCGCGGATCCGCGGAAAATTGCCATGTATGTAATATGCATGTTTTTAATGGAAATGCCAACCAGTTATTCTGTGATGAATTAATATTAACTTGTCTGCAAATTTATCTCAATTAACATTTCACTTTTTTTATCAACTTTCCTATGAATTTCTCAGATCATTGCATATTCCGAGATACAGAAGTGTGAAGATGCCAGCCCCACTAATTGAGATTGCAACAATTTTCACCACTAATGACAGCAGTGAGTCTCAGATGTTAAACTTGACTCTATTCACTGTCCACTTGAATTTCAGCATTAACTTGCCAATGTCATCCGTCAATCCATTTTCTAATCCATTTATCCTCACGGGGGTCGCAGGCATGCTACAGCCTATCCCAGATTTCTTCGGGCAGTAGGTGGGGTACACCCTGAACTGGTTGCCAGCCAATCGTAGGGCATACATTGACGAACAACCCTTCGCAATCACGCTCATGCCTATCCCAATCAACCTGCCATGCATGAGTTTTGGAATATGGGAGGAAACCAGAGTACTCGGAGAAAATCCACACAGCCACGGGGAGAATATGCAAACTCCACACAGGAAGGCCGGAGCCAGCATCAAACCCTTCACCTTTGCACTGTGAGGCCAACATGCTAACTTGTCGACCACCGTGCGGCCAGGCCAGCATTAACATTAAATATTGAGGATTAGTGTTAATTTTCTACTGCAGGTTATTTTTGACACTGCAGCAAGACCAAGACCAAATAGACTAGGATAGTGTTAAAGTTGACAATAGAACATTTACTGTGCGTTACAAAAAAAAAAAAAAATGTATGAAACAGGATGTGCACAGGCAAGAGTACTGCACATCCATTCATGTCCAGCATGGCTGAAGACAAGACTTTTTGTTGCATCTGCGCCTGAAAATGTAACCTTTTTAAAATGGAAGGATTACACAATGCTACATTGAGTGCAATATGTTGAACAATTAGTTATTTGTTCATGCAGTGACAGTGGTGGCATCTTTGGCCTTTGAACGTGCACATTTAATTTGGATGCCTTTGCTCTACTTGAAATATTGAACAAGAAGAATGACAGACTACCAACATCCACGTTTGCCATGTAAATGTGATCAATTGTCTCTGCATTGAACATTTCCTGTACCAAGTGCATTTAACCCAAACCCTGCTACAGTATATCCAAACACTCACCCATGGGAGTGAAGAAAAGATAGGAATCAACACAGAATATTTGTTTCCTCTTGCCCCCTTTCACATTCTTTTCCTCCACAGCGGCGTCTCACTGACTTTTCCAAGTTTGTGCTCAGCTGTAATTTAGCAAGTTCTGCCAAAGCACTGTCTGTCATTCACGCCGCATTGAGAGACAAGTACACTCAATGAAATAAATATTGAAAGATTGATATCATGTTACAATAACACCCTGACACCTATACTCACCAGAAAGTTCATTTTTCCCTTGCTGCAGTTCCCAGAGCCCTTGTGAAATATATTTCCAACCAATTTGATGAGCTCGTGTCTCCTCCTCCCCACAAGCTTCCACAGTCCACGTATCTTTCTATGTCCTCCCTCCCTTCCTCAGTAAAATTTCTTCCCCTCTCTTGTACAATCTTGCCCTCGAGTATCAAGCAGTTCTCGACACATTCTGCTGCTCTGTGATCTCACACAACAAGAATGAGGCTGTTGTTTGTTACGTCTTGCCCCTTCTGGTGCCCTCCCTCTCGCCTGAGGAAAGGTGGGAGGAGTGTGTAACCCAACACGTCACTTACAGTTGGGTCCTGAAATTTCCCTGAACCAATCTGACCAATGGCTCTAAACTGTGTCAGTCAAAACAAATAAAACCCTGAGCCCCATCCTCTCTTCTCTCTAGTTCTTTCTTGCCTTCAAAGTTGTGTGTCACAGCTCTCTGGCTGTGACACACAAACTCTCCAGTGGTTGCAAGATAGAATAGTATAATGGATATATCCTTCATTTTTTACAAAGGTACTGCGATGGTTTCATATTCAACTGTGCTCAACTTAAAGAAGGTATTTGAAGTTTAAAAAACACACTTTTTGTTGTACGCATTAAATATATAACAAAATACATATATATGATGCCACTGTCAAAGCTCACCTAACTTGAATACATTGATTTATTTGCTACGTTTTACGTCCTTTTCTGCCTCAGTAGCGAAAATGCCACAGCTGGTGGTGTACGGTTGTACCAAAAGGTCTGGAAGAAACGGTATATGCACATTTCATCAGTAAGAATGAAATAATAAATGTTCTCTCATAAGGTATATCTCAGGGTTCTACTCAAAGATTTGTTTGCATCATGTTGTCAGAACCATGAACATCCATCCATCCATCCATCCATTTTCCGATCCGCTTATCCTCACATGGGTCACAGGCATGCTGGAGCCTATCCTGGCTGTCTTCGTGCAGTCGGCGGGGTACACCCTGAATTCATTGCCAGCCAATCACAGTGTACACATTGACGAACAACCATCCATGCTCACAATTACACTTTTGAGTGTTCTATTGACCTGTAACGTTTTTTTTCTGACTTAATAGAGGTGAGGTTGGAAGTTTTCACCTTCATAAAAACAACACCTGCTTTGCTTGTACTTTAAACGGGGCGATGATGTCATCGTGGGATGATAACCGGTTCTTATTTGTGCTGGTCATTTCATTTCAGGGCACTGAATGGATTGGCAAGTGCCCTACAAGGCCTCTCGTCTGAGCGGGCTTCATCAGCTCATGCAATTGCCCAAACCTGAAGCTGCTTGGGAGAGAGGCCAAACATCGTCCAGGACAAGCAAAACAGTTCAGTTGCCATCCAGCGGATGCCCTGAAATGG
>NW_017805535.1:130131-146317 GCF_001891065.2 Hippocampus comes | reverse complement strand
ATCCCAAAGAATAATTGCTCCATCGAATGGCGATTTTGTCGGCATGTTTTTTTCACTATTGTTGCATGATCTGTCAGTGCCACGCATCCACGGGAGCCATAGTTAATTAAGTCACTCCAGTACACACAATAA
The DNA here is from genome assembly GCF_001891065.2 of Hippocampus comes. Taxonomy (NCBI): domain Eukaryota; kingdom Metazoa; phylum Chordata; class Actinopteri; order Syngnathiformes; family Syngnathidae; genus Hippocampus; species Hippocampus comes. Next base: position 146,185 of record NW_017805535.1, on the reverse strand, counting down.
TCTTTGCCTGCTGCGTCTGGTTTCTTCAAAAATTGTCCAAGAGCTTCTGTAACTTCGTCGAACTTGGAACCAATTTTAACCTTTACAGTGACTTTTCTGTCAAGCCAGTACCATCGGAATTTATTCTTGACATTTGAGTCAATTTCTAGGATTGAAGACTCCTGATCTTTCGTCAAAACGTTCATAATTCCGCTCAAAACGATCCCAGAACAATGAATTTGCGAGACGAACAGGCCGCCATGAATCAGGTAAACAATATGTTACATGCAATTTGATTGGTCCAAGCGCTTGTAGTTAACCAATCCCTGGGCCGTATATATAATCGAGCTGTGATCTGATTAGTTAAAGCTTTCATACACGTCCAATCGCAGGGCTGTTTACAAACGGAAAACGGAGAGACTGTTCGGGAGAGCTCGCGAAAACTCGACGATAAGGTACCTGACCGCCCCTAAAATTTTCTCAACGGATTTAGACGATTCACAAAAATGATCAATTTAAGAAATAAAATGGCGGATTTCCGCGGATCCGCGGAAAATTGCCATGTATGTAATATGCATGTTTTTAATGGAAATGCCAACCAGTTATTCTGTGATGAATTAATATTAACTTGTCTGCAAATTTATCTCAATTAACATTTCACTTTTTTTATCAACTTTCCTATGAATTTCTCAGATCATTGCATATTCCGAGATACAGAAGTGTGAAGATGCCAGCCCCACTAATTGAGATTGCAACAATTTTCACCACTAATGACAGCAGTGAGTCTCAGATGTTAAACTTGACTCTATTCACTGTCCACTTGAATTTCAGCATTAACTTGCCAATGTCATCCGTCAATCCATTTTCTAATCCATTTATCCTCACGGGGGTCGCAGGCATGCTACAGCCTATCCCAGATTTCTTCGGGCAGTAGGTGGGGTACACCCTGAACTGGTTGCCAGCCAATCGTAGGGCATACATTGACGAACAACCCTTCGCAATCACGCTCATGCCTATCCCAATCAACCTGCCATGCATGAGTTTTGGAATATGGGAGGAAACCAGAGTACTCGGAGAAAATCCACACAGCCACGGGGAGAATATGCAAACTCCACACAGGAAGGCCGGAGCCAGCATCAAACCCTTCACCTTTGCACTGTGAGGCCAACATGCTAACTTGTCGACCACCGTGCGGCCAGGCCAGCATTAACATTAAATATTGAGGATTAGTGTTAATTTTCTACTGCAGGTTATTTTTGACACTGCAGCAAGACCAAGACCAAATAGACTAGGATAGTGTTAAAGTTGACAATAGAACATTTACTGTGCGTTACAAAAAAAAAAAAAAATGTATGAAACAGGATGTGCACAGGCAAGAGTACTGCACATCCATTCATGTCCAGCATGGCTGAAGACAAGACTTTTTGTTGCATCTGCGCCTGAAAATGTAACCTTTTTAAAATGGAAGGATTACACAATGCTACATTGAGTGCAATATGTTGAACAATTAGTTATTTGTTCATGCAGTGACAGTGGTGGCATCTTTGGCCTTTGAACGTGCACATTTAATTTGGATGCCTTTGCTCTACTTGAAATATTGAACAAGAAGAATGACAGACTACCAACATCCACGTTTGCCATGTAAATGTGATCAATTGTCTCTGCATTGAACATTTCCTGTACCAAGTGCATTTAACCCAAACCCTGCTACAGTATATCCAAACACTCACCCATGGGAGTGAAGAAAAGATAGGAATCAACACAGAATATTTGTTTCCTCTTGCCCCCTTTCACATTCTTTTCCTCCACAGCGGCGTCTCACTGACTTTTCCAAGTTTGTGCTCAGCTGTAATTTAGCAAGTTCTGCCAAAGCACTGTCTGTCATTCACGCCGCATTGAGAGACAAGTACACTCAATGAAATAAATATTGAAAGATTGATATCATGTTACAATAACACCCTGACACCTATACTCACCAGAAAGTTCATTTTTCCCTTGCTGCAGTTCCCAGAGCCCTTGTGAAATATATTTCCAACCAATTTGATGAGCTCGTGTCTCCTCCTCCCCACAAGCTTCCACAGTCCACGTATCTTTCTATGTCCTCCCTCCCTTCCTCAGTAAAATTTCTTCCCCTCTCTTGTACAATCTTGCCCTCGAGTATCAAGCAGTTCTCGACACATTCTGCTGCTCTGTGATCTCACACAACAAGAATGAGGCTGTTGTTTGTTACGTCTTGCCCCTTCTGGTGCCCTCCCTCTCGCCTGAGGAAAGGTGGGAGGAGTGTGTAACCCAACACGTCACTTACAGTTGGGTCCTGAAATTTCCCTGAACCAATCTGACCAATGGCTCTAAACTGTGTCAGTCAAAACAAATAAAACCCTGAGCCCCATCCTCTCTTCTCTCTAGTTCTTTCTTGCCTTCAAAGTTGTGTGTCACAGCTCTCTGGCTGTGACACACAAACTCTCCAGTGGTTGCAAGATAGAATAGTATAATGGATATATCCTTCATTTTTTACAAAGGTACTGCGATGGTTTCATATTCAACTGTGCTCAACTTAAAGAAGGTATTTGAAGTTTAAAAAACACACTTTTTGTTGTACGCATTAAATATATAACAAAATACATATATATGATGCCACTGTCAAAGCTCACCTAACTTGAATACATTGATTTATTTGCTACGTTTTACGTCCTTTTCTGCCTCAGTAGCGAAAATGCCACAGCTGGTGGTGTACGGTTGTACCAAAAGGTCTGGAAGAAACGGTATATGCACATTTCATCAGTAAGAATGAAATAATAAATGTTCTCTCATAAGGTATATCTCAGGGTTCTACTCAAAGATTTGTTTGCATCATGTTGTCAGAACCATGAACATCCATCCATCCATCCATCCATTTTCCGATCCGCTTATCCTCACATGGGTCACAGGCATGCTGGAGCCTATCCTGGCTGTCTTCGTGCAGTCGGCGGGGTACACCCTGAATTCATTGCCAGCCAATCACAGTGTACACATTGACGAACAACCATCCATGCTCACAATTACACTTTTGAGTGTTCTATTGACCTGTAACGTTTTTGGAATGTGGGCGAAAACTGGAGTACCCGAAGAAAACCTGCGCTGACACTGGGAGAACATGCAAAATCCACACAGGAAGGCCAGAGCCGGAATTAAACCCTGCACCTCTGCACCATGAGGTCGACCACCGTCCCGCCCTGAAACATGAACAATGAATTGAAATCAAAGTCCATCAAGGAAAAAAAGAATAATAAATTGTACATGATCACGATACTGAAATAATTACTCCATACATGGATTCTGGCATCAAAAAAGCACTGATAAGAGTAGTTTCAGCGGAAAAAAAATAACAGAATCTGTCTGTCATGATTCTGTTCCGTTTTGTTTCATAGTTCCAGCTGGAGCGGTGGGCGTTTCCCTCCAGCGGTGCACCTGTCTCAAAACATGATCAGCCAAGTATACCTTGACTGCCATGTTGACAACCTGATTGTTTCTCATCTTGCTCATGACTTGGTCTCCAAGTGTTGATTTCTCTAGACATTCTTTTTGGTTCACGTCATGGAGTTACTCGCCTCGTTTTTGCATTTTGATAGTATTTTTGCTGCGCAAATCCAGTCTCGGTTTTAATCTGTTGCGGTTTGTCTTCTTTCTTCTCTGTTTACGACAAGCTATTTACATTTATACATTCCGTGCCTTTTGGTTTGATTCGTTTTCCTGGTTTTTGTAACAAGCATCATTTGTTGTACTTTGACGGTCTTGTGTATTTTTGTATAATAAATTATTTTTGTTCAAACCCATCTGAGTCCATGCTTCCAGAGTCCAATTCTGTTCCGGAACCACCTCAGAACCGTTACAATGTCAGTAAAGGAGGCAACGCAAGATGGCGTCACTCTGGCCTCATCTCAGATTCTTGTTTGTGAGAGTCACACAAATATGAATATCATGAGTTTATCGTATCTTTTTACCCCTTTACACAGCTTGCACTGTGGGTGGAATTATTAATTATTGTTTGATCAGGTCATGTTCAATAAAACAATCATTATAATTGTGTTCCTCCCATATCCTAAAAACATACATGGTAAGTTAACTGGACACTCTATATTGTCCCTAGGTGTGATTGTTAATGTAAATGGTTGTTTGTCAATGTATCCCCTCTGCAGCTGCTCTCCAGCACACCTGCGACCCTAGTGAGGATAAGCGGTTCAGCTGATGGATGGATGGATTGATTGATATCGGTGGCACATTAGTCGACTAGTTAGCAAGTCTGCCTCACGGCGCAGAGGTCATTGGTTCAATTCTGGGCCCCAGCCTTTCTTGTGGGGTTTGCATGTTCTCCTCGTGCCTGTGTGGGTTTTCTCCAGGTACTCTGGTTTCCTCCCATATTCCAAAAACATGCATGGTAGCTTAACTGAACACTCTATATTGTCCCCTGGTGTGATTGTGAGCGTGAGTGGTTGTTTGTGTGTAGGTGCCCTGCGATTAGCTGGCAACCACTTCAGGGTGTACCCCGCCTACTGCCTGAAGTCTGCTGGGATGGGTTCCAGCACGCCCACGACCCTTCTGAGAATAAAGCGGTTCAGATAATATACATACTGAATTCAAAAATGTTAAAAGATGTATATCATATTAAAAGATGGATTGCGTGATTTGTTCAACCAAGGCTGTTGTATGAATATAATACTATTTTCATACTACATTTGTGAAATCCCATAAAGGGAATTCAACATGCCAGCAGTAAAGACAGAGACTAGAGTATGTAACTACAGTAAATCCAAATTCAAAATCACGCTTGAAACACCAGTAGCTGTCTGAATGGCTGGCCTGCAAGCTCGTTATTCCCAACATGTGGGCATAAAACCAAAGGGGTTCCGAAAAAAAATTGTGGCGGCGGTCTGGTCTGATGAATGTCAATTGTAATGACAGCGTGTTCAGTCTTGTTAGCCTACATTGTGTAATAGAAACGTAATTGCAAAATTAAACCAATAGCGAAAAACATTAGATACTGAGACCGACAGTTGACACACTTACGGTGACAGACATTTTGCTGGTTTACGTCCTTAATCCTGGCTGTAAAACGAACAGTGATTCCTTTACGCCTTTTTCAAGCAGGGCGATTCCTTCAAGTCTTTTTCATCGGAAACGGGTATATCCACGGCTCCCGGAGAGTTCGTCCTTCTTCCTCTAATCATAATTTACTCCAACGAAGAGCCTCCTTCGGCCTCGCTAAAAATGCTTGATTAAATCTTAATATGACAACCGTGCTTTTACTGCAAGTCAGCAATTTCGCCCTAGTTCATTTACGTATGTGTACGAACAAATGCAGAAACGTTTTCAATTAAAAAAGAATCCGACACATCTCAATAATACGCACGAGACGCTTGTTAAGTGGAGCAGACCACCACATCTGTCGGTGACTGTCGATATTTACCGTCGAAACGGAAAAACCTTAAAGGGGCCGCCCCATTCCTGTTCAGTCGAGCTGTCCCAACTTCGTTTGGATATTGTACTGTAGTTTTTAAGGAAGGAAAAAAAATACATTCATTTTCGCCTCCGTTACAAAAACGTCATCGTCCACCAATTTTTTAAAAAAAATTCTGCCCAAATGAAATGTAATGGAAGATCATTCCCGACAGTGAAAAAAAAAACGTACTGACAAATTAACGAGGGCAGGAAACCCGTTTCCGCCTGTTTTTTTTAACCTCCCGATGGCAGACATAAAGATGACATATTTAGGAAAAGTTAAAAAGAAAACATCCCAATGGTTTTGGGACGTGTTGCACCAAAGCAAAAGAAGAGAGTGAGAAACGTAGTGAAGGTCACCCACATAGTGCATGCTTTTCTTTAATGTGGATCAGCTATCACATGTATAAAAACACAATTTACAAAACCTTCATAACGGCAACTTTTAGGTTGCCATGGATCATATCTACACAAAGCCAGGTAATCAAGTCAGCGTTTCAAATGTTGCTTGCCAATGGTAACAGCAGTGGGACATGTCAATTCTTAAAATTTGATAGATTTGTCTGTAGCTTTTTTTTTCAGCCCTTGACAAATTGCTAAATATAACATTTTATGAACAATCCATGATTACAATCTTCATTAAATGTATGTTATTTTAAATATTTGATTTCTGGGGCAGCCCGGTAATTGAGTGGTTAGCACGTCGACTTCACAGTGCAGAGGTACCGGGCTCAATTCCAGCTCCAGCCTTCCTGTGTGGAGTTTGCATATTCAACCCATGCTTGCGTGGGTTTTCTCCGGGTCCTCTAGTTTCCTCCCACATTCCAAAAACACTCCAAAAACGGTTGCTCGTTTCTGTGTGCCCTGCGATTGGCTGGCAACCGGCTCAGGGTGTCCTCCGCCTACTGCCCGAAGACAGCTGGGATAGGCTCCAGCCCCCCCCACCCTACTGAGGATAAATCGGTTCGGAAAATGAATGAATGTATGAATGAATGATTTCTGGCCTGCGCATACAGAATAAGTGCAAAATGTATTATTTTCCTCATGACATTTCAAGAAAATTTGTCTCTGACTCAAGTGAAGCTGATCACTTTTGTGAATGACCGATACTAACTGAAGACCATGTAATAATGAATTGAGATTTACCAAGATGAAAACATTTGCTAAGCAAAGCAGCCTATGTTATTGTTCCTTATGTGTTTCATTATTATGATGCACTTGCTTACTATTGATTGTGGAATGAATGTAATTCCAAAAATCATATCGAAAAATGTGGGTTTCAATTTGCACAGCTGAATTGTATTGTGTATTGTGAGGTTGAGCTTGTTTCAATTTGTTCATGTTGGAGGCTTTTCTAGCATAAACTGCCGGTTTATGGTCATACCTACATCTCATTTGGGTTTACTGAGTCCAGATTTGGACTTGGCCACTCCAAAACCTATATTTATTTTTTGCTGCATAAGGCAAAAGAGTTGGAGCTTGAGGAGAGAAAAAAAAAAAACAATTGACCACAACCAAATGGCTTGCTAAAGCAGCCCTTGTTATTGTTCCTCATACTCGTGTTTACTATTATGGGTCTGCTCATGAAGCAGGGCACTACATTGACCTGCTGCTAAGCCATAAAGGTAATGCTTTACAATTAAAGCGGCCTGAACATAACCCCACAAATTATATAATAAAATCTGTGTCTCGATTGCCCCAGTTGCGTTGTGACATGTATCGCCAAGTTGAAAGGACGACATAACAGAAAAGTCTGGGAGAGAAAATGTCTCAGTGTCACACAGGTCACATCGTGGTGGCAAGTGCAAATACGATGCCCTTGAATAGAAGTACAGATACTCGTGTACATGTACTTATTCAACTCCTACACTTAAGATAAAAAGTACAAACTCTTTAGTACAAAGCTAATAACTCATACCAGAAATAAGACTAAGATCAAAATGTTCCATTGCTGCTTTTAAATTGGACCAAGAAAACCAAAACCGGTCTGAAGTCTTTGCAAATGAAGACCCAAATATTTTCAGTCGACCACAATCTCTCTACATGATAAACATTGTTCATAATGGATGACGAAAGGGAAAGAGAATGCATGAAAAACAAAAAACATTCTAAATATTAATAAAATGCAGAACAAAAGATGCTTGAATAAAGTATAAGACCTTTTGAAATAAATTTGTTAATATAAGAACAAGCAAGAGAGCTCTTTATCACGCATTACTAGAGCAGAATAAAAGCAACACATAATAAATATAGAAAATACAAAATTCAAACATTCAAATAGCTCTAAAAACAGACGATCCAGAACACTGAATTACAGATAAAAATACTATCATTGATAAAATTGCAGAAATAGTTAATGAGTTGAAAGAATATTTTGTAAATGTCGGTCGCAACCTAGCAAAAGAAATCCCTGAGCCAAGAAGCCAAAATGACTCTTCTACATATTAAAAACAAATCCTCCACCATGTTGCTTTTGTGCTGTAAACGATTAAATGTAAACACACACACACACACACACACACACACACACACACACACACACACACACACACACAAAGTCTCCGGATTGTTTTCATATTGACATGACAGTAAAATGTATTGTAGAACATGGATTGTTTTCATATTGACATGACAGTAAAATGTATTGTAGAACATGCGGTGCAACCTTTCACATTTATACTGGATGTAACCTGTTTTTCGACGCTGGCATATTTCCATCAAAAATAAAGACGCAAAGTCTATTTCTCAAAGTAATTTCACTACTCCCACAGATTATCACGGTGATCAAAGGATTAACAGAGATTAACGGTATAACTAACACCTTCTGAAAAAAAGGTGTTCCTCCGCCTGGTGGTACTGCTCCAGATGCTCAGTAGCCTCCTGCCTGAGGGGAGAGGATGGAAGAGGGGGTGTGCCAGGAAGGGTTGCGTCCTTAGAGCTTGAAATAAATGTGCTTATTTAATCTTTATATCGACCCATTTATTTTTAAAAATTGGATTGACCTTTTATTAATTTCCGTAAAATCACGACATTGAACTGTTTTACTCCAGGTCTTTATTCTAAATTGTACAAAGTTAAAAAAAAAAAAATCAATACTTAACCATATCGATCAATATAAAATTACACTTTTGAGCCATATTGTTCAGCCCTGGGGTTGTTGGGCCCATCACACGGACATGCTTGGACCAAAATTCGATCGGGAACATTTGTTACATTTGTCCTTCCCTTGGGTTCAAAATACTGACCAAACAAATGCGTTTGTCAAACTGACAATATTAGTCCATCTTTGATGTGCGTCTGGATGTTTCTTTTCGGTTGGAAGTTTCCAAACTGAATTTCTTTTTCCGTCTTTGCTAGAACTTGTTGGAGCTTTGCAATGGTGTTTTTTTTTTTTTTTACGCCAATATTCAAACCTATAAATTCCATTAGAGTAGTTAAACATGGCACAAAGTGCACCTGTCGTTTTATTACTTAAGGCTTAAGCCTATTAAACAATTCCTGTGAGCTTTATTGAGCAGACATTTTTGGACCAGCATACAAAATTCCAATGTCCACTCTTTTGGTAGCCATTGTTTTTTTTTTTTAACGTGAATGCGCAGTTGAGATCTGCAAGTCGCTTACTGAATTGTGAATGTATTTATTTTCTCTTGTAACAGGCACTCCAAAAGTGTCAACAGGAGGGATGGAGGACCGTCCGTATGTTTCATGTAAATGCTATGAACTATTGGTATATGAATGCACAATAAATTAATAAACGATGAGAACGACATTTTTGCATTTACTAGCCCAAACAACAACTCGGCAATGAGAGACAAAGGACCTTTTAGCCCACATGCTGCTTTATTCACAATTGTCGGAGGCGGAGGGTACACAGGAAGTTAAAGTTGGATAAAATAGTCAGTGTTATTTCAAACACAGAAATAATCACCGAGAAACATACCGGTAATTAATCACAGCATAAAATAGCAGAAGGGTTGACCTGAAATTCTGCTCGTCGGTTTTCCATGGCTGTAAACCAGATTATGTTCACTGCCAAAAAAAGGCTGTCACCTTCAATGAGTAAAGTTTATAATACAGAGAGAAAAACTTGGCCTTGATATCACATTTATTACAAACTCGGACAATTATTATTCGAATAATGAAATATACTTGAGACAAAGAAGCATTGGAACTCACTTTACCGAGGAAATATGACAGTCGCGTTTTATGAGGAATACTTCATGTTTTTTAGACGCACTGCTTTCTCCATCTCAAACTGTCTGTGATCAACACGCTCCAAGAAGTTCTTCCGTTCCACATACCTTGACAGAGAAAATAGGATAAAAAAAAAGGTGTGTGAGACCAACTTTTACATTCACAAATCCGCAAAGAAAGGACAGTAAGTACCGAGATGTGTGAAAATAAGAAGAGACCAAAAAAAAAAAAAAAAAACATTAAAATAGAAGGTCATTCACGGTTTGAATGTGTGCAAAGATGCAAATGTCGCAAAGTATGGATGCCACAGCAATAAAAATGCAAGAGGCTTGAATTGAACATATTTACAAGATCTTTGCACTTGAAAAAAAATATTCAATATGAAGGAATGAATTGGAATTTAGGAGGGGGGAGAAAAGTTCTGCAGTGTATAAAGACATTAATTAGTCATAATGGGACCTATTTTTCTGACAAACTCTCTTCTCACTCTGCCCACTTTCATCTTTTTTAACTAATCTTGGGGCCCATGTCAAATGTCGTTTTTAGTTGTTCTATTTATTTTTTTGTCGTGCCATGGGCCGCTGAAAAGTGGATGGTGGGCCGCAAATCGCCCGGGGCCTTAGTTTGGACACCACGGCTATATCAACCAGTCTATTTGACTTTTTTAATAGTTGACTTGGATCTCTGAAAGCTGAACTATTAAATGTTAAAATAAAATCACTAAGTTCAACCTTTTTTCTCCGGGTCCTTATTTTGAGTTGTGCAAAGTTTTAAAATAAAAACTCAACACTTATCCATATCGAACAATATGAACCACTGAGATCGCGTTACAATTTTGAGCCTAATTGCCCAGCAGAGGGTCATGCTGGGGCCACAATTTGGCCCGGGAACATTCATTAACGGCGGCCTTCATGCGCCAAAAAATAATCATCGACTGGTTTGCCATGCAGCAGTATTGAAAAAATATCATTAACGAGGGGATGCGTCCACCATGCAATGAAAAGGTGCCATTGACGGGCCGTCATGGGACACCCTGAACTGGTTGCCAGCCAATCGCAGGGCACACATAGACAAACACGCTCACACTTCGGGACAATTTAGAGTATTCTATTAACCTGCCATGCATATTTTTGGAATGTGGGAGGAAACCGGAAGACCGGAGAAAACCCACGCAGGCACGGCGAAACATGAAAAGTCCACACAGGAAGGCCGGAGCCGGAATCGAACCATGCACCTTTGCACTCTGAGGTGGACAGGCTAACTAGTCGACCACTATGACACCCAATCACAAGTTAGTACAAGTTAATTCTTCAAGACCCACCCATCCATTTACATGTTGTGTTTTTCAACAGTACTACCCAACAGTACTAATAATTCGACATATATGACTAAAACTAGACAAGCACACGCAGCCTCCGTTGCCCAAATGCGAAGTGGGTCGTGAGCGCTTCAGTGAATGGGAGTGTGCTGGATGGAAAGCCGTCCTTTATAAAGCAGATCATGCTAGTTACGTTCGATGGTTGTCAACGTGGCAAAGGACATGTCCAGACTTCGACATTTCTTTATTTAATTTACACAGGAAAGATTGAACCTGACGCGGTCAACCTTCTGTGTGCATTCTGCAGAGATGAAAGTGGACTTTTCTGAAAATTCCGGAATGAATGAATGAATAAATAAATAAATAAATAAATAAAGGTGTATATGTGTGTGTGTGTGTGTATATATATATATATATATATATATACACACACACACACACATATACACCTTTATTTATTTATTTATTTATTTATTCATTCATTCATTCCGGAATTTTCAGAAAAGTCCACTTTCATCTCTGCAGAATGCACACAGAAGGTTGACCGCGTCAGGTTCAATCTTTCCTGTGTAAATTAAATAACCACTCAAGCTAAGCGAGCCTCAGCAGTAGATAGTCCGCTGCTCTCTGCTGTGCGTGCTTCAGCGCGAACATGTACGCAAGCGCGTCTTTTGATTTTAACCAATCAGCGTCGACGCAAATGACGTCACACATAACAACAGCTAAGCTAAGTTAGCCGAGACGACACTCGAAGTCGGACGGACACGATTTTCTGCCAATCTGTGTTTTTCCCTTTTTGGCCAAATATATTTTTTACTACAACTGTCTTCTTGACGGCGTCTTTTATTCGTTCCACTGGGGTTTAGCAGGTGTGTTTATAAAGAGACGAAAATTGTTTGGGGACTATCCCTCACCTTCTAGTTGAGATGGTATAACCCAAGAGGCAAAATGACGCTTGCTACTGTTGTTGGAGTTGCCATTCGTTCTACTAAACCATTAGTCAAACGCCATCATGTCTTCTGTCGTGATTACACAAACAAAAATCTCTTTACCGTTACTAGTGTTAGTGCCTCAATATGGCTACGCTCGTGAAAGCAATACAACGAACTCAAACGCGTCTTCGTTCAATGTTGTCAACTAATATCCGGATTAATTTTATTATTTATTTTATTTTCCTCAATTCTCCGGAGAAATTTTCATAAAAATTTGAAAAACCCGGAATTCCGGGAAAATCCGGAGGACTTTCATCTCTGATTCTGACAGGCGGACACAGCGGTGGACCTCCTTCACTATATGTACCGGTAGGAGCAATAAAACATGCACTCGCGCTGGGCGATCGGATTAAATTTTTACTCAGCACACATTGAAAAAAGCAGGAGCGTTTGCAAGTGTAACAGTCACATTTGCGAGCCCTGCAGACATGGCATGACAGTCCTTTTCAACATTCAACTAATAAATCACAAAAGACACAAATTATAAGGGAGGCGGGATTTCAATCTATTTCACAGTTAGGGTGATAATAAAAACGAGGGACGACACAGATCATTAGTATCTCTTACCCTTCTCTTCCCCTGTTGTGTATTGCCAGCTCCTCAGTGATACCCTCCTCATATTTAAAAGCATCCCAGTCCATCTTTGACTTCTCCAGCGTGCTCATTTTTTGTTTCTTTCCCCCAATACGACTCAGTAAACTGGACATGCCTGCTGGGCGTTTGGAACTGCGAACACAAAATGGAGATGTTTCACTTGACAGCTGATCAAATCACTAATACAGCATATGTAAATATCCTTAGACTGTATCAAATTTCGTGAATGGCGAGATGACCAAGTTAACATTCATACACGAGCTGAGCTCTCTCATCCCTTTGAGTGGGACAACTTTGCTCACACAATCGGTGCCTGTCCCAATACTTTTTGCCCCACTGTAATTGATTGTGTGGTTCATCATACCTGGGGCCAGGACAGCTTGATTGGTTGGAAGATGTGGGACTTTCTTCGCCTGTCTTCTCTTGTGTACACTGGCTCTTGAAATGGATCTTTGCTTCTCTGGAGTCTGCTGATACTTCTTTATTGACTCTAACAAAGCAAGAGACAGTGAATATGCAAATCAAAGGCGGCAGAAAATAACGTTTTCAAGCTGTTTGTGATCGGTACATGACAGAATATACATAAAAAAAAAAAACAACATCCTTGGTGGGATAATGACATATAGTACCTGACTTCTTCTCCCGCGAAATCAAAAACTTTCACGATGGTGACTTTTGCTGTATCCGATTCCTGTGATTCAGTTCTCATACAAACATTAGAAGCAGAAGGATTAGCCTGAAGAAGAAGAACAACAGATTGTTAGAATATCAAGTAAAGTGAAACTACTGTTCCCTAAATAGACCTCCACAAAAGACACCGTGTTCCAATTCCTCTCCAGAGTTGCTCACGGTGAGAGGCACAGAGCAGCATGCGAGCAGTGGTCTGTTAATGAACTACTGCGCTCATCACAAATTATGTTCAAAACTCAAGCTTGTCCAAATGCGCACTTCGCACCAGGACACCCTCGGACACAGTTTTAAGATCGACTTCAGGGTTGTGTCAGCAGCCTTGCAGCCAATGTCTTGGACACGCAAGTGAAGAGAGGGGTGGAGCTGTCAAGGGATCACCACCTGGTGGTGAGTTGGCTCAGATGGTTGGGGAAGATCCTACCAGGCATATGCGAATGGATTTAGAGGGTCGGCTGGGAACGTCTGACAGAGTCCCCTGTCATCAGGAGTTTCATCTCCCACCTTTGGGATAATTTCCATCATGTCCCTGAGGAAGCACGGGACAGTGCCGCGTCTCCGTTGCTGAAGTAGCCGACTGGTGCTGCGGTAGCAAGGTGGTCAGTGCCTGTTATAGCAGCAATCCTCAAACCAGTTGGTGGACTCCGGCGGTGGGGTATGCCGTCAAGCATCTTCCCGTCGTTCCTAAAGGCTCTGGATGCCGTCCTGGTTGACATATGGCTGTAACATGGTATGGGTGTCAGGCAAAGTGCTTCTGGATTGGCAGGCCGCGGTGGTGGGTCCCCTGTTTAATTCATCCAGTACCAGCCAATTCTGGACCAAGTCTGAAAAGACGTTTAAAAACGTCTTTGGGAGTGAATGAGTTAAGAGGGGGCACATGAGGGTATGTTCCATCTACAGGAGGATCACAATTTTCAGCCACCTGGTAAGGTCTATTCAGGGGTGCTGAAGAGGCGGGACTATCAGAAAGTCAAATAATTGTAATGTGGTTTTTATTCTGGTGGTGGGACAGTGGACCAGCTCTATACCCTCAGCAGGGTCCTCATGGGGCGCATGGGAGTTTGCTCAACCAACCTCCATTTGTTATGTGGAACTGAAGATGATTGGCAGTTTCCCTCAGGGAGTTCTGTGAGGTGGTGCGTCAGGAGACTTGCTTGGCTTGAGACTTGCACAGCATTGAATATGGCTGTTGCACTCTCATTCGTGCTCAGTTTATGATTTGATTTTCAAACAATACACTGGTGTCAAACATTGCATTATTCCTAAATTACCTCCGGTGTGGTGTGAGATGGTGACCCAGCCATCGATGCTTTCGGTCTGGGGGCAACATCAGACAAGAAACGAGCCCAGAGGTCATCGGATTGTTTCTTTTGTGCACCTTTCTCATCATTCTGTACTTGTGCCAGTTTTTCCACATCTTCGGTACCATCACCATTCTTCTCCTCTTTGTCTACTTTAACCACACGTTTTGGTCTCTTTCTGTGGAGAATCACACAAATCAGTTGTTATAATATATACCGTATTGGCCCGAATATAAGACTGTGTTTTTTGCATTGAAATAAGACTGAAAAAGTGGGGGTCGTCTTATATTCGGGGTCTAGACATTATACCCATTCACGACGCTAGATGGCGCCAGACATCATTGAAGCGAATGCTGAACTTGACTCCCCAGGTCAAAGCGAAGCCCTGTCACGAAGAATAAAAATAAAAAGAGCGGTAGCACGAAGAAGAAAAATAAAAAATAGCGGTAAGAAAGAAAAGAGAAGAAAAAAATAGAAGAGATAACAGAAAATGGAGAAACGTAGCGACAATCTGGAGAAAAGTGACAATCTGGAGAAAAGATCGGCCAGGTTAACCGGCAGCTGAGGAGAAGTTATGATGTCATTTACATTTCAAAAAACAGAAACCATTCATTTACGAATGTGACTGCACTTTAGTTTACATATTTAAATGTTCAGATATTAAGATTTGAATGAGGCAAAATAACATGCTTTTTCTCTCCAATATATTTTTATCATCATTTGTTTCAGATGTACTGTAATTATTTTCTGTATAAAAATTAATTTGGTGTTCAAAAAGTCTTTTTTCAAACTTGAGTCTTGAAAAAGAGGGGGTCGTCTTATAATCAGGGCCGTCTTATATTCGGGCCAATACGGTAATACACACATTTACACAAATATACATATATCACACAAAAAACAGTGTTGAATGGGCCAGCTGTGTGAATTTTAGGTTATCATAGCATTTAGCATGGTTTTTTTCATCTTTTTCATCATCCCTTTGTGAGTATGATGCTTGTCAGAAATGTAGCTTTTTCACCGTCACGAAGGCGATGATTACTAACTTAGGAGCGACACCACATGTTAAGACACACTCGTAGCCGGCAAAAGCTGTTGCTGGGTCGCTGCTTCTGCGTAAATAGCACAGAATAGAGATTCCTTCGACATCTGACTACCCGCAGGAGGTGATGTGAGGCCAGCAAAGCATTTTGAGACCATCTCAGTGGTTCTTCTTTCTTTTAAAGGTTGCCATTTTGCTATTCAATGGGTTTGAAGGAGGCGCAAGATGAAACATTTTGACATGTAAACTATGATTTCAAGCCTTGTAATAAATATCGATCTATCTATTTATGCGTGTTTGTGTATGTGGGCTTATTGCCTTCATATCTACACTTATTGTTTATTTAAAAAAAAAATCAGTGCATTTCTTTAAAAAAATGACATTCCCAATGTGGTACAGTTTATATATATATATATATATATATATATATATATATATATGTGTGTGTGTGTATATATATATATATATATATATA
>NW_017805535.1:114408-121483 GCF_001891065.2 Hippocampus comes | reverse complement strand
TGTCCAGCCATCCATCCATCCATCCATCCATTTTCGGAACCACTTTACCCTCACAAGGGTTGCGGGGCATGCTGGAGCCTATCCCAGCCGTCTACACCCTGAACCGGTTGCCAGCCAATCGCAGGGGCACACTGAGACGAACAACCATCCGCACTTACACTCACACCAAGGGACAATTTAGAGTGTAAAATCAGCCTGCCATGCATGTTTTAGGAACGTGGGAGAAAACCGGAGTACCCGGAGAAAACCCACACAGACAGACCAGAGCCAGGATCGAACCCACGACCTCTGCACTGTGATGTCGACGCGCTAACCACTGGACCACCGGGCCGCCCAGTTTGATGTCAACAGCGCTGTAGCGCCCTCAGAATGCGGCATGAGTGACGACACGAAGTCCACGATGAAAATACAGGGTTTTATTCCTTGCAACCCGTGAGAACTGGTCCCACGAACATGAAACATACAGAGATGAAAGTGGACTTTTCTGAAAATTCCGGAATAAATAAATAAATAAATAAAGGTGTGTGTGTGTGTGTGTGTGTGTGTGTGTGTGTGTGTGTGTGTATATATATATATATATATATATATCACACACAAAGTTTAAGACCTGGGGTGTACAGCAAATTGTCCCAAGGGGTCACATGAGAAACTGTAAGGCCACATCAAAATACTGAACTCAGTTGTGTTTATTATTAATGTACAGGAAACATACTGTGCTATGGCTTTCTTGTTTATCTGAATATGCAGCCTGAGTTTAATACGCCTCTTAAGCTGCTGTCAAAGCTGCTGTCATGCACTTTTAAATTGCCCCTTGGGACTTTTTAATTGAATTCAAATTTTTCATCTGTGTAAGTGGAGTACAGAACACAGATGCAGTCGACTGTGACAAATGTTTTTATGATATTAAAATACATGAGTCGAAGAAAGACTTGCTAAATAAATTAATGTATTAGGAATTAAAAAAAAGTTTATACTAACCCTTTCATGCACCCTGTATAACCTGATAACATATTAAACTGTCCACTGTAGTAACCATTGTCCCTAAAAGGGTTAAACTATGATGGAAATATTGGTATCATATTTCTAATATTAATTGTCTTCATCTATCTGTAAAACTACTGTATTCTCGATTATTTATTTTTACATTAAATAAAACAAATCATTGATCGAACCTTAAGTCCGAAATAAAGATACGACACAGATCTCAACTTTGGTGGCTCATTCAAGTCCTATTGAGCAGACCCACCAATTCTCACGTCCCCTGGCTCCTCAACCCACCTCAAACTGCTGTTTTTTTTCTTGACCTTCTTCCTCTTGGCCATGCTGTCAGGAAGTGGCACGCTATCATTTTCATCCAAAGGGTCTTCCTTTTCACACTCATTGATGTCATCCTCGCTGACGTTATTATCTGAGGAGAAACATGGAAATAAGAACAGAAATAGAATGCTATTTTCACATGAAACACTGGACAAAAACAACACATTCAAATCACAAATATTCAGCTGGAGGACAATTTTTTTGGCTGACAACAGTCGGGCTACTTGTGATGGTCAAATGTAGGGTTCCAAAAAAATATATAGATAAGATTTGCAAGCTTTTAATCATAATTTTGCCGCTACAGAGCATTAAGTATTATTGACCGCTGAATTAGTCCATTTGAATGAGGCCAATGGTGGATGACAGGGTCTCTGATGCGATCATTTACATGCTGTTACTTAAAAATCATTTAAGTAGATTTCATTAAAACCATGACACATATTTTAAAATATTCAAATAGAGTGTTACCATATTGGTTTTGCAAAACAATTAATGAAAATGTAACTGTGAAGTGACTGTGAAGATTCATGACAAGATTGTATTGATGTGGAAGAATGATTTTGTGGGCACACAACAATGCAGTAGAACATCAAATTATGAGTGTCCCTTTTTAGAAACAATTTGAGTTAGGCACCAAATTTTCAAAGAAAAATGACTATTTATTTGGGCTGTAAGAAGATCCAAATGTCATGATACGATAATTATAACCATATTGTGGGAAGTTGGTCAGATAGGAATACAATACAATACATCCTGATTTATATAGCACTTTCACAACAATATTGTTATCGTTTTGTTTTCAAGATACCTGACTAAATAAAATAGAGATGTTTCTCCACATCGTTTGGACAAAGATATTGTAGTTATAAACTCCTGTTTGGAAAGTGTTAGAGCAGCATTTAATTTAATGAGACATAGTTTGGAGAGTAGAGAACATCATCTCACGCTGTGCCAATGTACGGTCATACTACAGTCCTTGGAATACAAATGTCGTGTTACAGTTCAACTTCTACATTAACTGGCTCCTGATTCCATCCAGCTGCGGTAATATCAATCCAGTAACGTTGTGTTTCCTAATACAGTCAAACCTCGGTTTTCGACCATAATCCGTTCCAGAAGGCTGTTCGCAAACCGAATTGTTCGAAAACCGAAACCACTCTTTTTAATAAAAACATCTTTATTGAACACATCTGTTCACAATGGAACGCTACACGAGGAAGCGTCACTTCCTAGTGTAGGGAAGGCGAGAGGAGTGAAATGGTGCATTCAAGTGCGCTCAGTTCGTTGGAGAACCGAAATTCAGTCATCATCCGAGGCATAAAAAAACTCGAAATTTTTGGTCGAAAACCGAATTGGTCGAGAACCTAGACGTTCGAAAACCGAGGTTTGACTGTAATAACCTTACCTCAACTTTGTTTTTATATATACATATGCAATACTATAGAACTATTCTTAATTCTAATCACAAACAAATTTTTGCATGATTGATTTGATCTTTTTTGATTATTAACCCCTGCTCATCCTTACCCGAACCACAACCTTGATGAAGCTTAACCCCACTGTCTTCGGGCACCAGGGCACATATAAACAAATAATCATTCGCGCTCACATTCAACTCAAAATTGTCCTTAGGTGTGAGATCTAGGGACAATTTAGAGTTGACAATTTAAAGTGTTCCATTTACCTGCAAGGCATGTTTTTGCAATGTGGGAGGAAACCAGAGTACAGTAGTCGGAGAAAACCCACACAGGTACAGGGAGAACATGCCAAATCCTCACAGGATGGCCAGAGCTCGTACCCTGCACCTCGGCATTGTTAGGCCTGTGTGCTAAGGGGCCCTAATCATCCATCCATCCATCCATTTTCTGATCCGCTTTATCCTCACAAGGGTCGCGGGGCATGCTGGAACCTATCCCAGCTGTCATCGGGCATTAGGCAGGGGACACCCTGAATCGGTTGCCAGCCAATTGCAGGGCACACAGAGACGAACAACCATCCGTGCTCACACTCACACCTTAGGACAATTTTGAGTGTTCAATCAGCCTGTCATGCACATTTTTGGAATGTGGGAGGAAACTGGTGTACCCGGAGAAAACCCATGCAGGCAAGGGGTGAACATGCCAATTCCTCACAGGAAGGCCGGAGCTCGTACCCTGCACCTCGGCACTGTGAGGGCTGTCTGCTAAGGGGCCCTAATCATTTTAGCAATTATTTTTTGTTTCACAAGCTCCATTGAAATCGCTGAACTGCATAACTGTTCAATTTTTCAATCTACACGTGAAACAAAATGGCTCGTGTACAACTCCCGACTGGCTGCAAGAAATTATAGACATAGTTGAGAATAATGCAAATAATAATAATTAAAAGGTACAGAAAGGTATCTGAACCCGTTACGCGATGGAATTAAGAGTCACCTTGGTGCCAGCTGCTCTCCCCACTACCCCACGATCTGGCACACTTCGACCTGCGCAGAATTTGTACTTGCACAAGCAATCGTGATTCACGACAAAACAGCTACAGCTTTGGGTTGACCACAAAACATGACTGTCAATAAGGATAATAGTTTCGTAAATTAGGAGTTAAACAGAGATCGTATCAACTGAGTTGCAGTAAATCTACTACATGGCTACAGACCTGTTAATCCAATCAAGCATGCAGGCGGAAGATGTCTGGAGTGTTAAACTAAATGTCTAGGACTCTTTGTGTCATCAAGACAGAATTTCAGAACATTCAGAATTTAATTAATTTGCCGTCCTAATTTTAGGGAGGATACCTGGAAACACAACACGATACATGAGCATAGAGATGTCAATTTCGTCGCGGTCACAAAAGTGCAAAAGCTTTTCAGTTACATGAACAGATGAATGCTTGCGATCTGTGATGGCCACCTGTTAATGATGTACAGTTTAACAAAGACCAAAGTGTACTCATAAATGCTCAAATACACAGACGCCATGTTTACATCGTGGTTGCAGGCTGCGCTGTTCTCACCTGATGGAACGTAATCTGCATCCTCACTGGACAAATACCCATCAGAGTCACTGTCAGTATAGTTCATCGCAGGAGATGATTTGAAAGGCGATGCGAGCGTTAAAATAACGTCTCTGAATACTATAATAATAACAATAATTACAAACAATAAACGCAGAACGTTTCGCCTTTCATTCGCTACACCACAACGAAGGAAATGTGAAATATTCTCCTCCAGCGGATGCACTACATTCTTCTTCTTCTTCTTCTTCTTCTTCTTCTTCTTCTTCTTCTTCTTCTTCTTCTTCTTCTTCTTCTTCTTCTTCTTCTTCTTCTTCTTTTATGGAGTGTTTCAATTAACGGTAATGCACACTACTGCCACCAACCATAATGGATGCAAACTTTATTATTGTTCTTTTACTGTATTAATTGAAGGAACAAATACAATACAATACAATATAATACATCTTTATTTATACAGCGCTTTAACAACAGCTGCAGATCTAACAAATCACTTTTTTTTATAAAATATTAAACAAACAATAACAAAATCATCTAACACAACACATAAAATAAAAATAAAACACGATACGCGTGTGTGCGTGTGTACACACACACACACACACACGCACACGCAATATATATATATATATATATATATATATATGGCAGTGTAATGACTATCATCCTTTTTTTTGTTTGTTTGTTTAACAGAACGCAGAAAATTATGCAAATCACAGAAATACCCATACTGTAACAGATTCCCATGTAATTATTATCTTAGCATTTTATTTGAAAGAAATAGAGAAGCACGTTTTGGACAAAAGCACCCTCCCAAAGATTGTAATTTGTCCCTGAAGTCATCTGTTAAGATTGGATTTCCATGTATCTGGATTGCTTCCAAAATGTTTGCTTTCCATTGCAGTTTTTTTGTCTTGGGCAAGACGTGTTTGGGACAATGGAAGGATTTAACCTCCTTCATAACTGTAATCCCATTAATTGACTGTAGAGGGCAGGAATTCGACGTCAATATCCACCCATCCATAAAACGTACGGTTGAACTGCATTTATCCACATTTAGTTTCAACCCAAAAGCCTTTGAGAAAGCACCCAATGTTTTCAAGTGCTAAGGGAATTTGATTCTCATCTTTTAAAAAACGTTTGTGTCATCTACCAACTGACTTATCACTATTTTCCTCTTCAACATACCCAACTTCCAAATACCGGGGTGCCCAAATCCAGTCCTCGAAAATATCTATCTAGCCGTCCCCCAAAACACCTGATTCAAGAGAACAGCTCATCAGCAAGCTTTGCAGAAGCCCGATAACGATGATGATTGTTTCAACCACTTGTGCTGGGAGAGAGAGGCACGCAAAACAGCTGGATAGGGGATCTTGAGGACCAGACTTGGGCACCCGTGCCCTGGGCATGGGTGCCCACATTTCAGCAACCATAATGAACAGAAGTGGTGAAGTGCCACCATCTTGACATTAGTGCTGGGCAATATGGAACAATTAAAACAAAAAAAGCAATGTGGACTATTTTACTCATCATGCCTTGATGGCTTTAAAAAAAGTTTAATGATTACGGGTTTGTTGTTGTTAGTTTATTCTTTCCCAAAGCAGTAGTATTATTTGTATTCCCTTCTCTCGTTATTTCTTAATTTTCATTAACTCTTATTGAAAGCATTTCCATGACCAACCAGGTGGTAGATCCACCCACTAGAGCAGGGGTGGCCAACCCGAGGCTCGCGCTCGCATCCGCTCTTTGGCTGGTTCCCGGGCTTTCACACGACAAGCGTCGAAAACGCCTCGGCAGTGGCGATGCCATTCAAACAAGGCGCTAAATACACAGAACGTACTACGTCAGCCTATCATCAATCCCGTTACTTGATTGACATAGAGGACAACTAATAAGATGACTGCATCACCGCTCATGCGCAAACAACGGCGCTCAGCGCTAACCGCTAAGCTAGTCAGCGAATTACTTCTGATTTTAAGGCAGTGGTGCCCAATACGTTGATCAGAATCGGCCGGGAGCCAGCGAACTGGTCCCAAGTCGACCGCAAGGGGTGGGAGGTGGAAATGGGAGGGGAAAAAAAAGATTTGTTTGTTTGTATCTTTAGCTTTCGTTCATTTTCGCCCGTTCCGACTGTTGCTCATCGTGGTGTGCGTGCATATATGCTCGAGTGCACTGGTGGGCACTCGCGCTCGTGAGTGCGTGCGTGCGAGAGCGTGTGTGCGTGCGTGCGTGTGTGTGTGTGCATGCTTACACGTGCGCGATCGGGTCGTTCGTGGGAAGTTGGTCGCTTCAAAAGTCGATCTTTGGCCAAAAAAATGTGTGTGTGTGTGTGCGTGAGCGTGTGTGTTCACGCGCGCGAGGAAGGGTATGATGTGGCTCTTTGCAGTAACACAGTAAAAAAAATTGGCTCTTCGTCTCTGACTGGTTGGCCACCCCTGCACTAGAGGGTGCAGCGAGATTGGATTTTCACAACTGTCCCATTCCACGCCGGTAAAAAAATCCCGTCCAAACCCAGTCCTAGACCACAGTAGAAAATAACTCCAATCCCACCCTGCTCCGATTTTGGAGGTCAGCAACATTTCATAAATAAATACATTTTTAAAAATACGAAAGTTACATTTTACTTATTCATTGAAGCTTGTCGCCGCCTTTCTCCTCATGCACTCTCGCTATTTCGTGCAACATGACGTGTAGTGATGTGTCGTTCGCGAACGAGCCGACTCTTAGAGCCGGCTCTTTGAAGTGAACGACATGAGGCGGCCACTAA
>NW_017805535.1:98452-113849 GCF_001891065.2 Hippocampus comes | reverse complement strand
CACACACACACACACACACACACACACACACACACACACACACACACACGCACACACACTCACAGACACACACGCGCGCGCGCGCGCGCGCTTCAGTGAAGAGAAGGGGGAGGAGACACAGACAGCAGCACCCTGTGAGCACTGAGCAGCACACGAACAGGTGAGACAGGGAGACGAGAGAGAGCTCGATAGCGCTTGAGTACAGAGAAAAAACTACACGGTGGAAAGTGGAAAGGTGAGAAAATGGATAGGAAACGCAGTGAAATTTGGACTGATTTCAACTTAATTGATAGTTCAAAGGCAGCGTGTAGACTGTGCAAGGTTAAAATGTCCAATATCAAATATTAATTTATCATTTGTTGTTTGGTAATCAAAGCTTACTTATGTTGTTTTAATGTAAATATTTAAACACTTATAAATATGCACAATCAGAGATTGGAACTTTTTGTTGACCTTTTTTTGAGATGGGTCTTTGTTTTTGTACTTTGTAATTTATTTTTTTGTAGCACTCCATGTTGTACGCCATGTTGAGTATGTTCAGAAGAATATAAATAAAGCCATATAAATAATAAATATTTGATATACTGTATATTTTTTACATTCGTAATTCATTTTACACATAATTTTACATTATTTTTGGTATTAAACTAATTTAAGCAACAAAAAAACTGAGGAGCCATTTGGGAGCCGAAAGAGCCGGCTCTTTTTAGTGAGCCGAGCCAAAAGAACCGGCTCTCTAAAAAGAGCCGGAATTCCCATCACTAATGACGTGCGCATTCAGGTTCCTATGTTCGTCCGCACGCTGAGAAAGCCCGCGGATGACGGATTGAGATGGCGGAGAAAACGACATTTCACTCATTCAATCCCAGCCATTTTCACTGGAGCAACCCCCTCAATCCCAGTGTTTTACTGGATTTTGACTGATTTTGCAAGGCCCACAGAATATTTGGTTCTAATGCTATATAAACATGTAGCCTACCAAAATAAAGTTTGGACTCTCTTCTTTCAGTATAAAAAAAATGTGTTTCTATATTTTTCCATTCTTCAGCAATCGGCATTACAAAATGGCTAAGTTTCATGAAAATGGCGATTCCTGGGCAAAAAACGGAGCAAAAGAGCTTTTTGGAAAAGCATGCATTTCAAGTACGTGAGGCACCACTGCCACCTCCTGGTCACTTTTTTACATGATTTATTGGATTGGATTGGATACAACTTTATTGTCAAATGTGCTGTATGCAGCACAGATGAAATTTCCTCCCTCTTAAACAGAAAACAGACAAGACATCAATTCCTATTACATGTTTTTGTATTAATAAAGAGGTGAGTAGTCATTGAAGTTATGTTTATTGGAAGTTATATTTGTTGACAGAAAGAGAACACCCACCCACACACACACACACACACACACACACACACACACACACACACACACACACGCACATGTAATAATGCTAACGGTGTCAGTTTTACTTGTGGCCCATGGTATATAGCCAGAACTGAAGTATTGTGTTTCTAATGGCCATAGTATTTTATACTAATTGATATCTTCTTATTTTCTTTTCCAAGATGGCAACCGAGTAGGCAGCCGTCAGCAAGTGTGCTTCAAGAGCCTTGCGTTTTTGTTGTTTTTGTTGTTTTTGTCTTTTCTTTTGTCACATGGTCTTGTTATGTCATGTGGACCTGATGTGGATTGTTTTCAGCATTTTTGGCCACTACATTCATCAAAGAAGAATAATCTGTGCTTGATGGTCGCACCTTCTCAGCAGCACACATGTACCGGCACTGATTTTTTGATTGGGAGGAATGGCGGCGCCATTTGACTGTCGTTTCTGGACAGCCCCGGGGCGATTGTGTTTTGCGCCTGAAATGGGCAGCATTTTCACAGCCCCGCTTTGTTCAGCGGAAAGGTCGGTGCTGTTGGACAGTCTGCGGCTGGATGGATGCGTGGCTTGAGGAGCCGACGATGAGAAGAAAGGAGCGTCAGCGCAGAGCGCTGATGTGTATGTGGAACTGGGAGTCGCGGCTTGGAATTGAAGCGGATTTACTTGGGACAGCAGATGAGAGCCAATCTCTTTTTCGTTAATGGACGCTACAGCTTCTTGTTGCTTTCAAACCTAGCTTGTAGCAGACGTGTGCACATTTTCATCATGACGTCTTTGATCCACTGGTGAAAAGGACACTTCGATTCGCTCCTCTTTCATATATAACTGTTTCAAACAACAAAGTGTATGGAGGAAAAGTGGTTCAGATTGCACGACTGTCTGTGTCTTGTGTTGTGTTGTATTATTTTGTCTTATGTTACCTGTTCTTTTGATGGCGGTGCGTGCACCCGCAGCGGCTCTTGTTGTCTCGTTATCTGGTTGAGAGGGAGTAGAAATTTCATCTGTGCTGTACAGCACATTTGAAAATAAAGTTGTACTTGACTTGACTTGACTTAATAATGACCAGTAAGTTCCTCTTTGCAGTGTGAGACTCGAAAAAATACTCAGATTTTGTGGTATGCTGTATTCATGATGCCATATGAGTACAATAAAAGTGTTAAACAACATATTTTGAAAAATCTATTTATTTTATTGAATAAACCTGGAGTACACAGCTGCTGATGTATTTATGTTCATTGTTAATGCATAGTTTTCAAACATTCTGCCTTGTGTGAGCAGTCTGACAGACAGACACAGAGTTGGAGCGCCTTTGCTGTAGCTCTGCTTGAACCAATGCTGTTTTCCACAACAGTAAAGGAAAAGCAAAAAGGTGAAGAGATTTGAATTTTCAAAGAGGACCGTAGTCTCTATTCAATGTCGTGCCAGGTCTGCAGTGGTGAGTCTGTCCCCTGTGGACTTTTGTTTAGTTTTTGGTGTCCATTTGGGTGGTTTTTGTCAAGGAAAATTGGTGGCTGGCATTTGCCAGGGTTGCTTATATATGATATGAAATAAAATTTGGACAGGTGGTGGTGGCAGTAGCCCATGTGGCTAGTATGGCGGTGGACCAGGTGGCCAATATGGATATGGACCAGGAGGCCAAGGTCGTGGTGGCCAAGGTCGTTGCCCATGGTGAAAGGGAGGCCAATATGGATAATTTATTGGTGGCCCAGGAGGACCTGGTGGTCCAGGTGGTCCTGGTGGACTAGGGGGTCCTGGTGGTCCAGGTGGTCCGGTTGGTCCTGACCTGGTGGACCACCTGGTCCAGGTGGTCCTGGTGGACCATCTTGCCCTGGGGGACCATGTGGTCCGGTTAGTCCTGGTGGACCAGGTGGCCCTGGTGGCCCAGGTAGTCCTGGAGGTGATCCAGGTGGACCTGGTGGACCATGGTGATTTGAAAGACAGCTGGTTCCTGTGATAAAGAGTTGACATCTTTGTTACATGGTGACCTTTCACTTACTCTTTGTTACTTGGTCGCTGAGAGTTTGATACTTACCAAACAGCACAAGGGCAACAGTGAACACTTTGAGAATGCTCATTGTGGCTGATGATGTCCTAAAAGACAGTGAAAAGGGAGGGTAAACGTACATCGAGAGAAAGTCTATCTGGTGAACATGATGGGAGAACTGGCTGCTTGGACACACTCAGTATGGTGTGGCCCAGGTCCCATGCCATGCCACGAGACACCTGGACTGCGACTGGGAAGAAGAGTCACAACTCCCTGCCAATCTAAATGTTGTCGCCATTGGACGGAATTC
Source organism: Hippocampus comes (assembly GCF_001891065.2). Classification (NCBI taxonomy): domain Eukaryota; kingdom Metazoa; phylum Chordata; class Actinopteri; order Syngnathiformes; family Syngnathidae; genus Hippocampus; species Hippocampus comes. Next base: position 110,173 of record NW_017805535.1, on the reverse strand, counting down.
TCTTCTTGACAGAAACCACTCTTTTTTGGGAAAGGATTTTTTTTGTTGACTCGCTAATTGCTCATTAATTATGCTGCCATTGACGAACATGGTGCCAGCACCAAACATGCAGTTCAAAGTCCACGGTCACACAGAGCCTTGCCGTGCAAAAGCCTTGATCTTCACAGTCCATTTGTTAACCAAGGTTTGCATTGTAGAACACATTGGACGCCCAGGATTTTGGCGGCTCCTCAGTTATTTGGAGATTGTTTGTTTCAAATTTAAAATACTTTTTTGTTGGACGATCCACCATTTATTGTGGAAAATGATTATTGGCAGTATTTCACAAAATTTTCAGGTATGTTTTGGGTGAACCACTGGACAATAAAAGGCTGATTCTACCTTTCTTGCAATTTTTGTTCTTTAGTAATCAGCAAGAAAACATCGCAAAATTTTCCAAAATTCACCCGCTTCTCACAAACCTTGGAGAAAATTTGCTTTTTGTGAAAACAAACATTCCAAGTGGAGGAGAGACTTCGGTGCTGATATTTTCACTTCAGTAACATCTGAACAGTAGTTCTATTTTATGAAGCAGGTAAACATTTCAAAATGGCTACTGAGAGCAAAATAATTTTTGAGAAACAAGCGCTGTGAATGGCACCCAAATGAAACAAAAAAATTCCTCAATGCTGCTAATAGGTTCTGTTGTTTTTTAGAAACCGAAAGTGTTATTTATCATTCTTTTAAGCTCTGTCTCATAATAGTGCTGAACACATTAAAATAGAATTCGACACTTCTTTATAATCTGTGGGACCCCAGAGGCAGCTGATGGGTATCGACTGGCTAAGCGGAATGCAGCTTCAGCGGTCGCCAAGGCAAAAACCCGAGCGTGGGAAGAGTTCGTGAGGCCATGGAAGCCGATTTCCGGACGGCTTCGAGGAAAGTCTGGTCCACCTTCCGATGTCTCAGGAGGGGGAAGCAGTGCACCATTAACACTGTGTACAGTGGGGATGGGGCGATGCTGACCTCAACTTGGGATGTTGTGAGTCGGTGGGCAAAGTACTTTGAAGACCTCCTCAACTCCAGCAACACGCCTTCCTTTGAGGAAGCAGAATCTGGGGACTCTGAAATGGGCTCTCCTGTCTCTGTGGTTGAAGTCACCGATGTGGTTAAAAAGCTCCTCAGTGGCAAAGCCCCAGGGGTGGATGAGATCAGCCTGGAGTTCCTCAAGGCTCTGGATGTTGTGGGGCTGTCCTGGTTAACATGCCTCTGCGACATCGCGTGGTCATCGGGGAGAGTGCCTCTGAATTGGCAGACCGGGGTGGTGGTCCCTCTTTTTAAAAAGGGGGACCTGAGGATGTGTTCCGACTACAGAGGAATCACACTCCTCAGCCTATTCAGGAGTGCTGGAGAGGAGGGTCTGTCGGGAAGTTGAGCCTCAGATTCAGGAGGAGCAGTGTGGTTTTCGTCCATGGAACAGTGGACCAGCTCTACACCCTTAGCAGGGTCCTCGAGGGCACGTGGGAACTTGCCAACCAGTTTCCATGTGCTTTGTGGACGTTCGACCGTGTCCCTCGGCGAGTTCTGTGGGGGGTGCTTCGCGAGTATGGGGTCCCGAATACCCTGATATGGGATCTCCGGTACCTATATCACCATTGTCAGAGTTTGGTTCGCAATGACGGCAGTAAGTCGGAATCGTTTCCAGTGAGGGTTGGACTCTGGCAAGGCTGCCGTTTGTCACCGATTCTGTTCAGAACTTTTATAGACAGAATTTCTCGACGTCGCCAAGGTATTGAGGGGGTCCGGTTTGGTAGCCTCAATATTGCCTCTCTGCTTTTTGCAGATGATGTTGTACTGTTGGATTCTTCAAGCAGGGCTCTCCAACTCTCACTGGAGCGTTTCGCAGCCAAGTGTGAAGCGGTTCGGATGAAAATCAGCACCTCCAAATCTGAAACAATGGTCCTCAGTCGGAAAAGGGTGGAGTGGCCTCTATGGGTTGGGGAGGAGATCTTACCCCAAGTGGAGGAGTTTAAGTATCTTGGGGTCTTGTTCAAGAGCGAGGGCAGAAAGGAGTGGGAGATCTACAGGTGGACTGGTGCAGCGTCTTCTGTGATGCGACTTTGTATTGGTCTGTCGTGGTGAAGAAGGAGCTGAGCCAAAAGCTGAAGCTCTCAATTTACCAGCCAATCTACATTGCAACCCTCATCTATGGTCACAAGCTATGGGTCATGACCGAAAGAGATGCCAGATACAAGCCGCCGAGATGGATTTTCTCCACAGGGTGTCCGGGCTCTCCCTTTGAGATAAGGCGAGAAGCTCGGCCATCCGGGAGGGTCTCAAAGTCAAGCCGCTTCTCCTTCACGTCGAGAGGAGCCAGATGAGGTGGGTTGGGCATCTCATTTGGATGCCTCCTGGACACCTGGTGGTGGTGAGGACGCGCTGAAGAGACTATGTCTCCCAGTTGGCCTGGGAACGCCATGGGATCCCCCGGAAAGAGCTGGAACAAGTGGCTTGAGAGAGGGACGGCTGGGCATCCCTGCTAAAGCTGTTGCCCCCGCGACCCGACTCCGGATTAATAAATCCTCACTGAACGAAGACTTAGAAACAGGAACCAGACTTCTCAAGAAATTGTGTGTGTGTGTGTGTGTGTGTGTGTGTGTGTGTGTGTGTGTGTGTGTGCGCACGCGCGTGCGTGCGTGCGTGTTTGCGTGTTTGTGCGCGCGCGCGCGCGTGTGTGTGTGTGTGTGTGTGTGTGTGTGTGTGTGTACGTGCGTGGTGTTTGTGTGTCCGGTAGTCCGTGTGTGTGACACCAAGCAATGCATTGTAATGATCAGAAAACAACATTTTTCTCGTAATACTGCTTGGAACATTCGTTTGATTTGTGACTTTTTTACTTCTATGGGAAAATTGCTGTGAAAAAAAGAATAGCAGAATAAAAGTTTTGTTTTGTTTGTTTATGAACCACCATCCATCATCTCAACAGCGTGAGTACTTTGGCCTACTCTTGTGCAGGTCATGTATCCGAAAGTAAGGGGAGACTTTTCGTCCCCCCCCCCCCGCCCCCCAAGATCTGAACTCAACTGTATTTACTTCCAGCTTGCCAAGGATTAATTGTAATGTTGCTTTTTTTGTGCAGTTGTCAGGATAATGAGGCTGACGAAATGGAGCATGTCACCACAGCAAGCTTTGTCATTGGGAGAGATTATTTTTTTTCGCACCGACTCAAAGACATTAGGATAGTCATTGATGGAACAGTTGGGTCTAAAACAAGTTTCAATGTTAGCCATTTGGGCCGAAAAAAAAACTTTGAACACCAAAATACTTTAAGTTATTTATTGGGAATATGAAGTCAGCCCCAAGTGTGACTGCTTTCAAGTCCAAGTTAAAAACTATCCTCTTATAAAGGGCTCTTATCAAGCATTTGTTTTTACTTAAATGCAGTTTTAAAAATCTTTTTCTTCCACCTTAATTTTAGTACTCTCTCTTTTATTTCTGGACTTGGTTTTAAATGTCTTCAGTTCTTTTATTTTTAAATGCTTTTACATTTTGTAATTCTGCACTGTATTAATCATTCCCCATCATTCCAAAAGTAATGAGGGCATTTTTTTTAATGCAACTTTACGGCAATTTTAAATCTTTGATCCAAATTAAAAAAAAAATGCCTCGTTCCAATTTACAAAGATGGTGAGCATAAAGGAAACACTAAATCATGTCACACACATTCATGAAATACTGTATATGAGACCACGGATGGGCAACTGATGGCCCGCAGGCGCAGCCGGCACACTCTTTTAGCGGCCTCTTAAGTAAAAACAAGAAAACAAAAAAAAAAAATACTACCTCATTAATATAACAAGTTTGAATGAGGTGACATTTGTGAAAAATGCATGACATGTATTCATACATTCATTCATTTTCCGAACCTCTTTATCCTCACCACGGTCGCGGGGGGTGCTGGAGCTTCTCCCAGCTGTCTTCAGGCAGTAGGCGGGGGACACCCTGAATCGGTTGCCAGCCACACACAGGCATACAGAGACGAACAACCATCCATGGCCACACTCACACCTAGGGACAATTTGGAGTGTTCAATCAGCCTGCAATGCATGTTTTTGGAATGTGGGAGGAAACCGGAGTACCCGGAGAAAACCCACGCAGGCCAGGGGAGAAGATGCAAACTCCTGCTGGAACTGAACCCGGTACCTCTGCACTGTGAGGTTGACGTGCTAACCACTGGACTACCGGGCTGCCTGACATGTATTCTTACACATAATTTTGGTTTGCTCTTCACCCGTTTCATGCCATCCTCGAATGGTAATTTTTTGTGCATGAGAGCCCTGTGCACTGGAATATTAAAAATAAAACTCACAGTACATGGTTCATTTTTGATTGTTCAAACGTTCTTGAAGGATGGATCTTTTACCACTTCACTGAGAAATGTATTATGAAAAATGAAATTTGTTGAGAGCATGTTTTTTTGCATGTATGCACATGTTGAGTGTGTATTTAAAATGCAGTTTTTGTCATAAGTTTGGTTTGGAGTGTACAAAGCACAACACCAAACATGCCCAACATTAACGTTGTGTGCCCTGGAAACACTTGAAGGTGCCGAGAGTACTCACCACGTACACTCAAGTTTGCTCTTGGAAACCCTCTCAGGCCTTGCGTTGTTGACAGTCGTGCTTCAGTCGCTCTTCTGTTGCCTCACAGTCGTTACCAGAGAGCTTAAATCACTTGTCCGGCCACCATTAAGGTGGGGCCCTTGTGAAGGTGGAGCACTGATTTGATTTTCTTTTGTTTTCACACAATTACAGAAGGTGGTTTTTATTCGGTCGGTATTGCCATGCAGTATTTCTTCGTCATGTTGCCAAGTTGTAATTCATTAGTTAATTGAGTCACTTTGAAGTGAATAAATTAAAGGTCACTGCCACTGGAATTTTATGTGCAGGTACGCGGAGTCTTCAATGTCTTCAAACAGAGGTTTTTTTCTTTTTTTTAAATTATCCGTCAATGAGCTGGGTGGTGTACCTGATGACGGTAACTGTGGCTTTGCAAAGAGGACACACCTGTTTGTCTCCTCTGAGTCAGTAAGTAACAATTACGATACCAAGTCACATTATAGTTGAAATAATCATGTGTCCAATTTTTTAAAAATCGAGTGATCAGCTCTTTCCAGTAAAATATGTGGCTGGAAATAAACACAGCTTTTCACTTGTTACATATTTTATTACATTGCACCCATCATGTCTGTGTGAAAATGAAAATCAGAATCATCGTTATTTGTCCTATTAAAATATACTGTACTGTACTTATAAATTGGACAATTTTGGGACATAAAGTTCAAAGTAATTTTCATTTTCCGTTTCCACAGGGTTTAACTCCAACCAACTTGGCATCGCTGGACCCAGACTAACCCCATGGGAACTGGTGCTACAAGCTTTCGGTGCAGTTGTATCACTCAAAATGTTCTTGAAATATATGCATGTAGCCATGCATAATGTTTACTGTGCTCATCCTGCTACCTTTGCATTGATAAATCCGGTGCACCACTATAATAATAATTTTCCTGATTATGTCTATGTAGTTCTGTTGTCAAAACTTATATCCTTGTTGCATGAACTTCAGATGGGTTCAAAATGAGATGTTTCCAGCCGAGGCATGAACAATGACGCAAGTTCGAAATTGTGAAATACACCAAAGGTAATGAATTGAGTCTCACCTGAAATTCGAGCTGAGGGGGGGATACTTCACAAATCTTGAGTAGGTAATTGGGCTACCCTTTGTCCCCAAAAATTTCAGCAGTCTTTTCCAGAGTTTTGTATGAAAAAAATTAAAAATTAATCAGGGGCCACTCAGATTATGGCCCGCCATTTGCACATTGCTGTTCTACAATAAGAGCTGATCATTAAAAAAAAACCCAAACAAACAAAAAAAAGAACTTTGTGACATTGTCTGGACAATTAGTCAAGGTTGAATGATGGTGTCAATTGTGACACAATTGATTTATTTAAAATGTATTTGATCCCAATGGAAACGTTTTGAAATTAAAACAAATTGGAAGTGAGGAGTGAGGTCGACTTCTGTGGTTCAACTGCATTTAAAACTGTCAATAAAAAAAAAAAAGAATGATCAAAGTGATTTTTTTTTCTTTATTGAACTCCATCGTCTTCGACCTGATGACAGCAGAATGGGGAAATAACAGTACAGAAGCATGAATCTGTGTTTTACATCGAATCTGCTTTCAGTAACCATTACGTTCGATCCTTGTGACTCTATGGCTAAATAGATATACTATCTATTTACATCTGAGTATATGCTATTAATATCATTTCATCAATTATCAAATATTAAAGGTACTGCGAGACAACCAAGCTTTGCTAAAGACAACATAATTCACTGCTGTGTATGAAATAACAACATAATGACTTGAAAGCAGGGCTGTCCAATAGAAAATAATCATTTTGCCACAATAACATTTTTCACCTTAAATTTATTAAACACACTAAAACCAATACAGGGTGAAATATGATGGGAGGCCTGTTACTCCATGTTATGGGGCTGCTTTGCTCCATACAGCAAAGGGTGGCTTGAATTTGTGCAGGCTGACATATCAAGCTTATGAAGACTAGAAGGAAATGTGTTGCCCAGTGTCAGAGAGCCGGGTCTATTTTGTGGCAAGTTTATATAGAGATCCGGGTAATTATAAAGGGTTTGCATTAATAAATATAGAAATAGTTTCACAAAGAAGTGGTACCTTTACTTACGAATGTCTCTTCATTTGAATACTGCCTCTTGTTACGAAAGAAATTTCAAGATCCGAAAGGTAAAAAATACAGTATGGGCTGATCCTTGCAGCTCCGAGTTTCCTGAACTTATGGCTGCTCTGCCATTGGCTATTACCTAGAATCTTTCTGGCATTCCATTGGCTAAGAGGGACCTCTACGGTCTGTGTCTATGTGTTTAGATAGATTTATATGTGTCTATGCAGCGTCCTCGTCATCTGCCCGTTGGGCCATGAGGTGTTCCGAGTTTTTCGTAAATGTGAATCACCCGGAAAAAGTGTTCACCAGTCCGGCGATAGCTCTCTATGCTGATGTTTGCCTTGGACATTTTCGAAGGATTGTTCAAACCCAACAAAAGCAAACGTCCTTGGATCAGTTCTTTCCAAAACGCCAGGCAAAAACCACTTCTGAGAGAGAGCATGAACTCAAGAGGGCAAAAAATAATGAGGACGAAGTTACAAGTTAAATGACCATCATTTTTATTCTTTATTCTTTGTTTTTTTACATTATGCATAACTCAAATTTATTATGCAATAATCTAATTGTATTATTTATTACATATTTTGATGCATTTTTATGCTTTCGGAAATATTTATATCAGAATTTTTTTGGGGGGTGAGGGGGGGGGGGCTTGGAACGAATTCGGGCATTTACATAGAAAGTGTGTCTCTACTTACAAAATTTTCTAGTTAAGAAGTTTCTTCCAGAACCAATTAATTTCGTAAGTAGAGGAACCATTGTAAATCTTTTTGTATTTCACAAAGAAGCATGACAAATATTAGTAAGGTCTCGCCACAAGGATGCCACAATAGGATCAAATACTATCGTTCTGGTCTTAATGTCATCTGTTCTTATATCACATTTGATGTGAGTACCTAAACTTTGGACATCCCTGCTCTAAAGTGAACAAAAGTTATTTCAGCAAAAGCAAAATGATGGGTAGAGAAGGTGTGATAGCAGAGGGTGATGTGGCTAAGGGTTAGCCATTTCATCTGAAGTCACAGAAGAAGTCAAGCTTTGCAAGGCTCCCATTTCTACAAATTAAAAAAAAGAAAAAGAATTGATTTTTGATATAGCTCATCACTTGAAGCTGTTTGTGAGAGAAGAGATCTAAATCAATATCCTAATCATCATAAATAATGGAAATTGAATCAGCACCAATCTGGACAATTTTAAGGACACCCATAGCCTGCGTAACACGTCTGTCATGTACAGTGTTTTTCACGGATTTATTTTGGAGTCTATAATAAAATCCATAAATGCCCTACCCCTCATCCAATCTGGTGGTTTACTTGTACTTCCTTCTGTAACCCTACCAAATAAACTATTTGCTAATTATCCATATCACCCACGGCACAGAATATATGAATACCTTTATATTTGAGGTATGTCAGGAAGTCAATGAGAGTGTGGACAATGTCTTCCTCCGCTTTCCTTTGGTCACCTGTGAAAATAGAGCCACAAATGACCACATTTTTGGATCAGAATCTCCAGATGATCAAAAAAATCAGCATTTTCAATTATGTATTGGGAATGAAAACTTGAGAGAATCTTGCCAGAACACCCATACATCCGTTTTCAACACGGCTTATTTTTTACAGGGTCCAGTGCTGGAGCCTATCCCAGCTGAATTCGGGCAGAAAGCGGACGACACTCTGAACTGGTCGCCAGTCACTCGTAGGGCACACATGGAGAGAAACAACCATTCACACCCACATTCACATCATCAGTGAGTGGGGAACTGATCCCACGTTGCCCACACGCAAATCAGGCGAATGTCTCAATATACCCTCAGCGACACCTTTTCAGAACATTAAAAAAAAAAAAAGTTTCAAAAATCAAACCTGTACAAGAGCAGGGCAAAAGCGGCGAGAACCTTTGCCTGAGGCTTTTGTACCTCTGCTGCTGTGACCTCAGTGCCTCAGTTTTCCAGTCCCTATCACATGACCTCTCAAGGCGTCCTTTGCCATTCAAGGTCAAGCGTGAAGTAAACTTGGCCAACCACCTATTGAGTATTATGGCTAAAACTATTTCAAGGGTACTTTTCTTACCTTTTTTAACGCAGCCCACCCAGGTTCTAAATTAGACCCATAGTAACGTCCTGAACGCCAAAAATGCTTTTGTTCACCAATCTCAGCGAGTGATGTCATTGCCGAGTCACCAGTCAGCCATCATACTGCATTGTTCATTGTCCTGTTAACCACTCTTTGCCAGTGCTTTTGAGGTATTTGGTGAAGTGCCTCGGCGCTGTGTGGCGCTGCACTGTTCACATACAGGCAAACAATTGATTGAGTGGCCAAAAGAAAAGAATATAAATGGGACAGTTTCGTTCTCACAAAGCAAATGAATTTTACGCCGGTGTTGATGAGCGTTTTTGTTACAAGCACTTTGACTACCTCAGTTTTCTCAACCGTTTTGCTTATGATAAAGGCTTTGCAAAAAGGTAGGTGTGATAATCACTAACTCTGGCTGTTGTGTATGAAAGCATTCGATTCAAAGTATGATACATGCACATGGATGTAATCCTGTAGGAAATCTTTCAAACTACTGTATTGTCCGCACTGTAAGGCACACTTATTGCATGCTAATTCAATTTTCTCAAAAGCCAAGAGCGTGCCCTATAATACGATGTGCCTGATTTCTTGGATGTAGTATTTTACATTTTCTATAAAGTGCTTAGTTACAGCTGTAGCAGTTGTGAAAGCTCTATATAAATAAAGCTGTATTGTATTGTATCGCCTTTAGCTTAGCTCCATCTGGTGGATGCATAATGCAACCTTAGCCACTATTGTAGCTTCTATTCGATGCGCCTTATAAGTGGTGCACCCTATATATGAAAACAGTTTTAAAGAGGTCATTCATTGAAGGTGCGCCTTACACTCCGAAGCGCCTTATAGTGCAGAAAATACAGCATGTTTTACAAGTGCATATTGCATCTCCTCTTAAATTAAGTTAAATTAACTCCACAGTGAATTACACTCAGTGTATTGATCTTGGTGGTGTGTCATTATATTACAATCCATGTCATACATACTGATGCATGATACTGATACATTATGCTCAAAACACCAACCTGTTTGGAAGTTATCTTCCCAGTCCATGTCTCTCTTGCCAGCAAGACCAGGCTTGTCTCCAAGTATCCTGTGTCCATCTATGCCATCTGGACAGGAGTAGAGTTGTTTGTAGTTAAGGGCAGCCAGCATGCCAAATACAGTGTCACTCACTCTTGTGCACAGCTGGGTGTGAATGTTTTGCTGGTGGCCGGAGGGGCAATAGGTGCACACTGGCAGCCACGTTTCCGTCCGTCTGCCCCAGGGTTGCTGCGGCTACACACTGTAATTTACCATGGCCAGAGCGTCAAGTGAGGGTGCATGAATAATGTATCCACTCTCAAGCATCTTCGAGTGTTCAGAAACGGGTTATTATTATTATTATCATTATTATTAATGTATTACTATTATTGTTATTATTAATTATAACAAATATAATAAATACACATTAAAACAATTTAATTGGAGTTTTATAGCCTTGTGCTGATTCTGCATCATAATCTGCAAATGAAACCTAAAATAGGCTGGATATACATTTTTTTTTTACAGTTCAAATAATTCAAATTCAATGCAAAATAAAATCATTCTTAATTCACTAAATGATTTGCTGAAATCGTACACTGTGGGTTAGTTTAAAACTTGTATTTTCTGTCCCGCTTAACCTCTTCAATGGCAGGACGGGACTGCAGTCTGTCCTGGCAGACAGACAACCTCCCCCCAGCATAGTCGCCATTCAGTTGAAGGGTGGTGGTGTTGCTTTCAGAGAGAATTTTGACCCCACACCAGCTGCATGACAAATAATTATGTGAACCTCTTTTCTACATCACTCTGATTTATGCCTACCAAACTTAGGGTCAGGATATAAATCAGGTCCAGGTCAATTTTTATTGGGTCATTGACTGTCAGAGTCAAATGTTATGAGCTATTTTGTTGTTTTTAAGTTGTCCGCGTTCTTGGCGAAGCTCTTTCTTTTCATGTTCTAATAATTTTATGTCTTTCTTGTTCTTTAGCAATAATTTAATTGTAGAGTTCGAAGTAGTTGGACATCATTTTGTAATTATAGTGCTCCCAAATTCAGGATATGATAAGATGATTTGGCATAGAACTGACATGGTTCTGTTTGTTTTGTCTCGTAGTAGGTGAGATCTGAGGGCGTCTCTTCCAGCGCCACACCTGTTCATTGTCAACATCATCAATCACCTGCCTTTAAAAGGACTGCCAGGCTGACAACTCATTGTTGGATAATTTAGCCTTTCTCATGACACTAATATCAAGTGGTGTGTTTTCTAGACGTCTAAGTTCATGCTTTGTAGCCACGTTTAGTATTTTTGATCTTATAAGTGTAGCAACGCCACTCGAGGGAAGCGCGCCTCAGCAGTCGATACAGTCAGTAGTCCACCGCTCTCTGCTTTGCGCGCGTAAGCGCGAGCACGTACGCACGCGCGCGGTTTTTGGTTTCAACCAATCAGCGCCGACGCAACTCACGTCACGGATGGAGAAGCCGGAACAACACCACAACTGGTTAGCCTAGCCTACACGACGCACAAGGTCTCACGGACACGTTTTCCCTATGATCTGTGTGCCTTGCCTTTCTTTCCCGAGAAAACATTTTCACTGTACTAACTGTCTTAGCCACTGCGCCTTTCTCGTTCCCCTAGGGCAGACATGGGCAAACTACGGCCCGCGGGCTGGATCCGGCCCGTTGGTCTTTTTAATCCGGCCCGCCGAAGGTTGGTACAGTACACAATTAAGGTTCGATGTAAATTATTGCATTCATTTCATTTGGACTTGTAATACAGGCATTTAAACGCCAGGTGGCGCAGTTACTTGAAGTCGCAGAGCACAAGGAGGGAGGGGGAGACGATACGGAAGCCCGGAGTAGCACTAACTCAAGTAAGTCGCGCTCGATACGA
>NW_017805535.1:94959-96737 GCF_001891065.2 Hippocampus comes | reverse complement strand
CGACATCAGCTGAGCAACGCTGTCTTGTGTGGTGATCGAGGGGAGGTCGATTTCGAGACAGTGAGTGAGTGGAAAGAAAGCCACCAGGTCTTTTACTCATCTCATTTTGGAGCAAATAGTCCTACCTTTGTTATATTTTCTCATATACTGTACCTGTACTGTATGCCGCAGTTTTTGGACAATATATTGTTGCACTTTGTTGCTTGTGTTGTCACCAATGTATGTTGTTAACATACCGTACTTGGATGTTCATACCGGACATATACCATAGTTATCTCACTGTTCTCATGAAAAAAAGTATGGTAATACTTGAATGCTTTTGTTCTGTTGATGTTTGGTATGGATTGTCAACATATACGTTTTTTTATATGTACCATATCTTGTGCTGACCCGGCCCACCTGTCAAATTTAGAAATCAATATGGCCCCCGAGCTAAAAAGTTTGCCCACCCCTGCCCTAGGGCCTAGCAAGTCTGCTCAGAAAGAGATGAAATCTCATTAGAAGTCAATTTTTTTTTTTGTCATAACGCTATTCCCAGTGTTTGTCTCCTTTCATGTCATTGGATTTTCCCTGACCTTTCAGTGACAAGCTATTCATGTTTACTTTTTGTCCTTGTCTTTTCCAAGCATTTGTTTTTTTTTGGTTTTGTGTTTCTTTGGGTCTTTGTTTCCAGTGTCATTTGTTGTACTTTGTCAGTCTTGCGTTTTTCCTCAATAAACTTTTGTAATGAAGAGCTTATCTCTGTCTCCATTAGTGGGTCCAATTCATTTATCTGGATTTCTGGAACCCTGACACAAACCACCATTATTAGTACTTGAAAAACCTTTTAAGGCCAACGGTGTCAAACTGATGAAAAGACTAAAATTATCATAATAAATGACAATCTGAACTACAGAGTTGAGGCCAGGATGCTTTTTCATTTGTCTTATTCATTCTTTTTTTTGTGTTTTATCGCTCTGCATGTGTAAACATGCAAATTTAAAATACCGTGACCGTTTCTAAGTGCATGTTTATGCTTATGACATTTGTTCGTTTGGCTCCTGGTATGTTCAAAACGTTGTGCTCCATTTTACAAGCATGAAAAGTGCTATATAAATAACATTTTAACTGACTGACTAATTTATTAGTTGATTCATTGGTAGATTGACTGATTGATTAGACACAAACACTGATTTCAAAATAAATCAATGCAAACTTAAAATATGTAGCTATGTATAAAAATAGCCTTAAATGATACAAATAAAACAGCATGCAGCAAAAGTAGCATCTGAAAATACAAAGTAGCATTGTCTTGTAAATAATCAGTCCAACTACAAATATTAATGCAGTGTTTTTCAACCCGTTCTTGTGACATTGTCAGGTGTGCCGCGGTAAAATATCCAATTTGTATGGCTGTACGGATTTCAAAATAAATCAATGCAAACTTAAAATATGTAGCTATGTATAAAAATAGCCTTAAATGATACAAATAAAACAGCATGCAGCAAAAGTAGCATCTGAAAATACAAAGTAGCATTGTCTTGTAAATAATCAGTCCAACTACAAATATTAATGCAGTGTTTTTCAACCCGTTCTTGTGACATTGTCAGGTGTGCCGCGGTAAAATATCCAATTTGTATGGCTGTACGGTCTATGGCAGTGGTCCTCAACTAGAAATGCTGTATGTCCACTTTTTTTTTCTTTTTTTTTTTTTAATAAGACCAAGGTCCGGTCCCATGCACGGCGGTCATGGGGAGCAGGGCTATATGCCCATTTAGTATGGTCAAGCCAAGCTTATA
>NW_017805535.1:73906-94132 GCF_001891065.2 Hippocampus comes | reverse complement strand
GCGGGCTGACGCTTATGTATGGGCACACCTTAAGTTCAGAGGAGCCAATCAGCGCATTGTATATGCTGACGCTTATGTATGGGCACACCTTAAGTTCAAAGGAGCCAATCAGCGCATCGTTATCGCCGACATGCCCTGCTCAGCCTGGGTGTCCAGTTGGTCAAACATTATACAACACACAGTTGCGCTGCTGCGGTCCTCTGCATTACATCTGTTAGTGCACGCAAAGAATACAACAGATAATTATAACAAGGATCGCGGTAATGCGCAGATTATAGTCCACAAATATAAAAGGTATAACGTAAAAATCACTTGATAATTTATTATTTTATACAATTTGCCGAGGGTCCGAACAGAGGAGGTCCGGACAGAGGAGGTCGGCGGTCCGGTCGTGGATCGGTCCGCCAGTTGAGGAAGACTGGTCTATGGCCCAGAAAGTAGTCATGTAGTACCCTCCCATACCGCTCGGAAGCAGCAACAGCTAGCCAATTGCCTTGTGTTTCGACGAGAGACAAGCGAATTTGTGACGCATGAATGCAGGACAACGGTGAAACAATAAATATGAAAGATGATAAAATACTGTTTTCTTTGTGCTCATTTGATTCCAATTCAAGCTGTTATAACGTCATTTTTCAATGTTAAAAACGGTTATAGTAACAATATAACATGTTAATTGTTAAAATAATCGGGGGGGGGGTACATTTTCAGCTAGTGGTGTGCCGCGAGATTTTATTCAATGAAAGAAGTGTGCCTTGGCTCAAAAAAGTTTGAAAAACACTGCATTAATGAATCAGAAAGTTGTCTTTGCTCATATACCATTTTTTTTTTTTTTTTGCCAGAGGATACTTAGCATCTGTTCTTGGCAACAACATATGTATTTGTGTTTTATATATGTATACGGATTTACATGAATGAATGATATTGAACACATACTGCACTACACAGGCTTTCTGCTTCCTGCCTGTGCCGTGTGGAGACAGACAGCTGCTGCTTTGATTCTTTGATAACTCCTTTCATTTTCTTTCTCTGGAATTCTCCTGTACTGTTTGTATCAGTGTGGCTGTATTGCTTTTTTTTCTTTTTTAGATGCAGCTGGCTGGGGTCATTGTTTCAACATTTTTTGTTTATTCCTCACGATAACATGACTGCTACTAGCAACAAGGCTTGAAGCAAATTCTATTCTCCACCGATGAATACCACAAAGTCCTTCAGAAAATGGCAATGCCGGAGACAAAAATGCATCGCCTCAATGTGCTTGTGGAGGTGAATGGGATATTGGGCAATGAGACCACACTACCAGTGTTTCCAAACAGTGGATATGATCATGCTAACAGACAGCAATCTTCATCCACGAGCCCTCTTTGGAAGTGATTGATCGGTGGATTACAACACCAGTGAGAGATACGAAAGTGAATCTTTTTGGCAAATGAGAACAGCTACTGGGCCAAAAACACTGACAATAGGCGAAAAATCCTTATTTGGTCTGTTGTTGTTATGTTGCAGAACGAACATAAAGTAATTGCCTCTGTTTTGATGAATGAAATGGTGTCTGATATTTCTAAAAGATCACCACTGAGCGTCTAACTGTCATCTATGTTATTCTTCATACAGGGGTCTTTGACATTTTGAAAAACAGTTAGAGATACTGAAGTAACAGTTTGTTAACCTTCTCCAAAAAATGCAATCTCTAAACGCAGACGTATTTCTGAGTAGGCCTCTGTCTACAGTCCGGCCAGGCGATGAGCACTTTAAACGGATAATGTAACTGTCAAGATGGCTGAGAAGCCTCTGTGCTTCTCATTCAGTGAATTTTATTGGCCATTTTAAATGGTTCACTGTACTTGAAAGTTTTAGTGTCTCATAACACGGAAAAATTCCAAACCATACGCAAGGTCATGTTCTTGATCTCGATATCTCTAAAGGTGTTGACATCTGGCTGGCTTAATTGGACTATTTCAGATCATTTCTGTGTGTTCTTTGAACTACAAATAAAGCCAAAATTTAAGGCAACCACCGTATCTATTAAAATGTTTCTGAAAACTATGGCTGTGTCTTCTTCTGGATAAATTCACCTGGAAAAACTCCACTTTCTGTTGCTCCATTTAAAATGAAGCGCATTTCATGCCGTCCTAAATCACATTGGGAGTGCACTACGGCCATCATGACTTTGAAATCGAAGTGCAGTAAAGAGTAGCGTAAGTGGAGAAAAACAGAGTTAGTAAAACTAGACAACAACACTTACCGGAAATCATTGGTAAGAATTTCAACAATACACACACCCAATTTGCTATGGTCGACCAGCTCACAAATCATCCAAATCAATTTGCAACAGGACTTCGATCGACAGATAAATGCAATGAACTTGCCAGCTACTTTGGGAAAAAGAGCAATCCATCAGATCAAACATAATCACAAACTAGCAAAATTATAAAATGATGCAGCACTTAACATCAGACTGGGTTGGGTTCTTGTCAAATATGGAATGTCTCGTGTTGCCACTACATGCTGGGTGAAAAACTGGAGAACTGAATGCCAGAATGGAATGTTTGTATGTGTAGGTGTTATTACTGCACTGTCAACACTACATTTTGTTGCTGTAACACACTATTGGGTTTTGAACATTTAACACTTTCGGAAATGTTACTTTAAAAATACTAAACCATGTAATCAAAAATAATTCTACAAAATAGACTATGCAGAATCAAGATGCCAGGGCAAGTCCAGTTTGTGAATTTGGTCGTTGACTGCACGCTGCCTGCACACATGGCAATTTGCTGACAAAAAGTAAACTGGATTATAGACTCGCTAAAAAGGTCTAAGTGATAACATTGGTGCTGTAACAAAACAAGAATGAACAAAATGACATAACACGTCATCGTTGAGACAGATGAACACCTGCTTAAAGCTGTAGCCTCCATAGACTTACAGTGCATTCCTAGTTATTATGCAAATGGTGTTTTTTTTTCCTCAGATTTTTATAAATAGTCAGTGCCCGTGGCATTCAGCATAATTTTCAAGTCAACTGTTGGAGAACAATTTGAATGTTTTCAACAACCTTCCCAAATGATAACCCCCCTCGCCCTCCAAAATAAAAATGTAGTTTTTGTTAAAATTCACGCTATGCAGTCATGTTTTTAACTTGAATAAACACGTGAAGCCACTACAACATGTCTTCAAGGCATTTGACACACTAACTGATTCAATGTGGGCACAAGTTCAATTAAATGAGTTTGACAAAATAAAACCAATTGAACTACACACTACATATTCTGGTTTAAGAGTGTTTCTACAGTGTTTTCTCCAGGTACTTCGGTTTCCTCCCACATTCCAAAAACATAGATGGCAGGTTAATTGAACACTCTAAATCAGGGGTGTTGAACTCATTTCACATTGTGGGCCACATACGGCCTCGATACATGTCAAGTGGGCCGCACCATTAAAATTATACCATACTCTGCTATAAATAACCAAACTAACATTTCTTTCCTTTGTTTTGGTCTAAAGAAGCACAAGAACATTCGGAAAATGTTGAAATTGAATGAACGTATCTTTTACAAAACATTTAATGAAGCACCTCAGATTTCCTTAGACAAATGTGCAATTTCCTTTTATCATTCACATGTATGCATTGCAACTGATCCCACTGATTGTACAAAGGCGCAAAACTTTAACAAGTAATTGGTATTGAAAAATATAGTAATGCACTTTAAAATTAAATGAGATTTATAAAGAAATGAATTTTTAAACCATTTACACATGTGCATATAAAATCCAAATTTAATTCCTGCCTACACTTTACAAACTAAGGAGAGTGCTATTAAAAGTGGAAAGAATAAAGTTTTCAAATGTCCTTGACTGTCAGTGACAGACTGAGACTGCTGTTGTCTTCTTCTCTGATCAAAACAGTGTGTTCCCCAGTGGATACTCCATGAATTGCACCTTATTAAAAATATTAATTCCATGTCTTTTATGCATTTTTTCACTTTTAAATTATCCTGCAGGCCTGATCGAACCCATGCTCTAAATTGTCCCTAGGTGTGAGTGTGAGCGTAAATGGTTGTCCATCTATGTGTGCCCTGCGATTGGCTAGCAACCAATTCAGGGTGTCCCCCGCCTACTGCCCGAAGACTGCTGGGATAGGCTCCAGAGCTCCCCGTGACCCATGTGAGAATAAACTGGATCAGAAAATGGATGGATGGATGTTTCTACAGTGATCAAATATTTGGTCTTGATATTACATTATTATATAATACAGTATATCATAATAATGGTGTTGTATTTTGTGTTTGCTCATCTTAATTCATCTGAAAGGTGAATGTGACACAAACCAACGCCACTTGTAAAATGACAGCAATAGCATCGGGATTCCATAGACATAACAGTAAAATCTGGTTTAAAAAAAAATACAGAATATATATATATATATATATATATATAAGATTGTTTTGATGGGAGTTTATCACCCTGGATCCAAAGAAAGCTACCGCTGTCTCACTGATGAGTCATACAGACACAGGGTGTGTTTGTGTGTGTGTGAGTGTGTGTGAGAAGAAAAAACGCTCTTACTAAGAACAGGTACTGTACTGCAAGAGAGAGAGAGAGAGAGAGAGGGCTTCCTGACTTGGCCTCATATACTCGCTCACATCATCTACACATGTACCTAACTGAGAAGTTGTCGTTTGTCATACCGTCCACAGTCATGTGAAGTGGCGGCACGGTGGTCGACTGGTTAGCACATCCGCCTCACAGTTCAGAGGTGCAGGGTTCGATTCTGCCTCCTGTGTGGCGTCTGCGTGTTCTCCCAGTGTCTGCGTGGGTTTTCTCCGGGTTCTACGGTTTCTTTACACATCCGAAAAACATGCATGGCAGGTTAATGGAACACTCGAAATTGTCCCTATTGTGAGCGGCAATGTTTGTTCGTCTATGTGTGCCATGCGATTGACTGGCAAACCGTGCAGGGTTGTCTCCCCCCGCCTACTACCCGAAGACAGCTGGGATAGGCTCCACCACGCCCGCGACCCTCGTGAGGAAATGCGGATAACAAAAATGGATGGATGACGTGAAGTTGTGCAGCAGGTTTCTTGCTCACGTCAGCTTCTTCTTGTCATCGTCGTCATTGTGGCTATTTTTAACAGCTTTCACTCCTGCTTCCAGCCGCCGCTTATGATGACTCAGGAATAGAAATTTTCTCTGTGGCATAAGGGCATGCTCAGTATGATCGTAAAATAACCCCGGATGATAACCCATTTTAATGTGTTTGTTAATCGACTCTAGTTTCCACTCTGGGTGCCGATCTCACACCTATAGAGAATGTGTCATCGAAATTGAACCTAACATGCATGTTTTTAGTAAGTGGGAGTTAGGAATGCTCAGAATCAACCCCCAAACCACAGATCGATGAGTCACTAGCTAACCACTCGCCTCTTGCCCAAAGACAGCTGAGGATGACCATAAGGAGGACGAGCCCTCTACGAAATGGTGTATTGTTTATGTTGTACTGAGCAGCCAGGACACTGTTGAGATAAGTTCCATTTCCTGTTCTTACGTCATCATCAATATTTTTTTCCCTCATCTTCACAGACATTTTGTCCCATGCATTTGTCCTCACATATGTGCAAAAATGACCTGAAAGTTTGACTTTTGTTGTGCCATTCGGTGCCATAGCTTGGGAACATTTAATAACTGACGAGAGATTCCTTCAAAGTGCGAGGTCAACCGTGTATTCTTGGCAGAGGTGTATCACTGAAAGGGGGTAATTCATTTTTACGAGCTACTCTGCGCATGCATTCTCATTTGCATTTTTATGTGTTGTGTTTCTCGTTTTACAAATGGCGTTAGGGATATATATATATATATATATATATATATAAAATGCCATCAATGCGTGACCATTATGTTTCCTGAACAAATACTGAATATGTTGCAGCACTTGCACCATCTATCATTTTATGGTACTTAATGACCAGATAACCAAATGGTCACTTTGCAGAACATTGAGTCAGCATTTACAGAATACATGTCTCTGAATACTTGCTTAAAACAAAGACAATATAGTGGTACCTCTACTTACAAACGTCTCTTCATTTGAAATTTTCAAGTTACGAAACGCCTCAATCGGAAAATATTGCCTCTTTTTACAAAAGAAATTTTCAGATACGAATGGTAAAAATACAACTTTGGTCTGCTACTCGCAGCTCCGAGTTTCCTGAACACAACATACTTATAGCTGCTCTGCCATTGGCTATTACTTGGCATCTTCCTGGCATCCGATTGGCTAAGAGGGACCTCTATCTCATGTGTCTATGTGTGTCGATAGATGGATAGCTGGGATTGGCTCCAGCACCCCCCCCCCCCCCCCCGCCTCCCCCCCGCGACCCTTGTGAGGATAAAGCGGATCGTTGGATGGATGGATGTGTGTCTGTCAATGCAGTGTCCTCGTCAGTCACCCCTCGAGCCACGAGGTGTTCCGATAGTTTTTCGTAAATGTGAATCATCTAGAAAAAGTGTTCACCAGTCCGGCGATCTCTCAGTATGCTGATGTTTGCCTTGAACATTTTCGAAGGGTTGTTAAAAGCCGACAAAAGCAAACGTCCTTGTATCAGTTCTTTACAAAACGCCAGGCAAAAATCACTTCTGACAGAGAACATGAACTAAAGAGGGTAAAAAACGATGAGAACTAAGTTAAAAGTTAAATGACCATCATTTTTATTCTTTATTCTTTGTTTTTTATCTTATGCAAAACTCTCATTTATTGTTCAATCATTGAATTGTAACATATATTTGTTACATATTTTGATGATTTTTTTTATGCTTTAGAAAACATTTATGTCAGCATTTTGGGGGGGGTGAAACGGATTAGGGCATTTACATGGAAAACGTGTCTCTACTTACAAAATTTACTTGTTAAGAAATATCTTCCTGAACCAATTAATTTCGTAAGTAGAGGTACCACTGTACATACTTTTACTGTTTGGATGGATAAAATCAGACATCAATACAATGATAGTCGGGACAGGATGTTTGAATGGAGCAATTCCTGGCCTAAAAGCGAGGTCCTGCAGCGGCTGTTATGTTTCTATCTTACATTGAGTGATCAGGTTGTCTCTGCCTCTGGCACTGGGTGAATCCTTTATCTGAATTAGGTGATCAATCCGACCTGTAACACAGGATGAGGCAGGAGGAACCTTTATGTGAGCTTCCACATATATACAAACACGCTCACACACAGTGGGTGAACTGCCCACAGAGAGCTTACAGGAGTTTCCCCAATTGGCCACTGACAGTTGAATTGAGACACTTATTTTGAGGGAATAAAAGGTCAAGGTCATCTTTATTGTCAAATGTGCTCTATGTATGACATACAGCACAGATGAAATTTCTTCCTCTCAATCCTCATTTCAAACATACAAACATGCTGTGCATTAAAACACACACAGCTAGAGATAAACCAGCAAACAACACTGTATTAAAGGCATAATATATAAATCTAAACAATAAAAAAACAAACAAAAAAAAAAACCACTGGCACTTGTGACTCCGGTGGCTTAAAGTGAGGTAGTGCATTGGTGCAATACTGCTGTCGGATGCGGAGGGGAGGTTCATAGGTTCCCTAACAAACAAAACAAAACAAAAATCACACCTGTAACAGCAGACTGTTTTGTTTTTCCCCTTCCGTATATTAAGTGGTCGATATGTTGTCGTCACCAATAAAAACATAAAAAGTACAGTGATTTCAGCTGACACTAGACACACTGGTCCTGCAGCGGCTGTTATGTTTCTATCTTACATTGAGTGATCAGGTTGTCTCTGCCTCTGGCACTGGGTGAATCCTTTATCTGAATTAGGTGATCAATCCGACCTGTAACACAGGATGAGGCAGGAGGAACCTTTATGTGAGCTTCCACATATATACAAACACGCTCACACACAGTGGGTGAACTGCCCACAGAGAGCTTACAGGAGTTTCCCCAATTGGCCACTGACAGTTGAATTGAGACACTTATTTTGAGGGAATAAAAGGTCAAGGTCATCTTTATTGTCAAATGTGCTCTATGTATGACATACAGCACAGATGAAATTTCTTCCTCTCAATCCTCATTTCAAACATACAAACATGCTGTGCATTAAAACACACACAGCTAGAGATAAACCAGCAAACAACACTGTATTAAAGGCATAATATATAAATCTAAACAATAAAAAAACAAACAAAAAAAAAAACCACTGGCACTTGTGACTCCGGTGGCTTAAAGTGAGGTAGTGCATTGGTGCAATACTGCTGTCGGATGCGGAGGGGAGGTTCATAGGTTCCCTAACAAACAAAACAAAACAAAAATCACACCTGTAACAGCAGACTGTTTTGTTTTTCCCCTTCCGTATATTAAGTGGTCGATATGTTGTCGTCACCAATAAAAACATAAAAAGTACAGTGATTTCAGCTGACACTAGACACACTGTAGCAGCTTGCATTATACCAGTAATTATACGAATGGACAGATATGCAATATACTTTATTTCAGTCTGCTGTGATATAGACTGTGTCCTTTTCAGTGTTATTCTGTCACATGCCAACTTAGATGTCTTTCGCGCACATTGGAAAACTTTAAGAAAACTATGGTGGCCTTAATTGGGGAAAAAATACATAAATAAAATGTGCCAGTATTAAGGTTAGAGTTCTTAGTAATAGGATCTGAGTTTGTCCGATCACACAATCGAGGTCAGGGGTGTCAAACTCATTTTTGTCGCGAGCCAATTTGGAGTTACTTCTTCCCTCGGAGGGTTGAATTAATGTTTAATCATCACGTGGTATTGTTATTTGTACACAACAAATTGATGGATTACTAGTTTTGAAATCAGTCAACTATATGTTTGTTGTTTGTTCACTTATTGTTCAAGTGAGTGTAAACAGGGTCAGAAAATTAGCGCAAAATCTCAATGTTGTTAATTACACCTAACAATTTGACATTTCTGTCCAAATTTTAGAAATGATCGTAGAAGTTGACACACATGATCTGCTTTCGTGGGTCACATAAAATGACGTGGCGGGCCAAATCTGGCCCCCGGGCCTTGAGTTTGACACCTGTGATCTAGGTCAACCTTGCTCAAGGGCACCTCAACATTTGTCACTCCACCAACTAGAGCTGCTAATGAGTAACCCACAAAGGGCTTTCTCATGCAAGTGCACACATGGTCAACCAACCTGGATGTGCTGCTCAATGCAGCCGCTCCACAAGTCGCCAAAGTTGCATTTACTGTCGGTCACAGCTGTCAAAGTCAATTTCCCAATGAAAATACCTTGCTTTTTACAGAATGTAAAATGTGAATAACATTGTTTAATACTGTTCTTGCCAGGAACCTTTTGTAAGTCCAGTCTTTTCAGCCTTTGGAGTGTTTATGTATTTATTTTTTAATTCAGTTGACTTGGTGTTTGCCGTGCTTTTGTTTGGTTGATGTTTTTTTTTTTTTTTGTGACCTGTGAGTCTGAAGCCCTTCGGTATACCAACTGCTTGCATTCCCATAAGTATTTGTAAATTAACAATGCAAGTCTTCTGTGCTCTGAGCAGGAGCGTTTTAGGGAGTTACATTACCAATTTCAGGAGGAGTCAGATTTGTCGAGAGCAAAGTTGTGAAATTTAGGACAATTGCAAAATTCACCTCTTGCTTACAACATGCTGAAAGAAAACAAACGTACTTACTTTACAGCGGACACACCACCTGACACAGGTAATAAATATTTGTTGTATCTAATTTAAAAGGAAAATAAATATCTACTCAGAAAGCATCTGCCTCTCTGAAGTGCCTTGGTATGTTGGAGTGGGCCATGACTTTTATTGTGCAACTCCACCTTATCCTGCCAGACAACCACAAAGCCAGGACGTTCTTCTTCCATCCATCCATCCATTTTCTAATCTGCTTATCCTCACAAGGGTCGCGGACATGCTAGAGCCGATCCCAGCTGTCTTTGGGTAGTAGGTGGGGGACACCCTGAACTGGTGAACTGGTTGCCAGCCAATCACAGGGCACAGAGTGTTCCGTTAACCCGCCGCGCATGTTTTTGGAATGTGGGAGGAAACCAGAGTACCCAGATAAAAGCCACGCAGCCACAGGGAGAACATGCATCTCCACACAGGAAGGCTGGAGCCGGAATCAAACTCTGCAGCTCTGCACTGTGAGGTCGACGTGCTAACCAGTCGCCCTTCGTGCCGCCCCAATTTCTTCTTCTCTTTTTTAAATTAATTTCAGACATGTCAAGAACCACATAGCCAAAGCATTTCAAACAATATACCGGTAGGTGTAAGTTGAGGGGTTCGTTGTTTTGGAATGGATGGCTCTACTTTATGAACGGCAAAAGGGGAGATGGAATCCTTTGAATGCAGTTTTATTGAAAAGGAGAAAAAAAGACGTCTGCACCGCAGCACGTTCGAGAACGCCACTCCTTCTTCCGGCTACTAAAACACTTCCTGTTTCATTCAGCCAATCAGACGCTCCCAACAAACATGTTTAAGAAATTATTAAAGAGAATATAATTTCGGTAACTTTAACATCAAAGACAATACTGTAATGTTCAAACATAAAAGGATAATAATTAACAATTAAGCAAAAGCTTCCATAGGTATACACACAAATCAATATACCATGTAGACATTTCCTTTTCAACATGCCCAAAAAGGGGTAAGAAGTACAACTTACTTTCCCCAACTGTTATATTCACTATTCACCAACAATGATGATGGTTGTGATTCCCGTGAATCCGGTAAACCAATCCTACAAACAACAGTTTTTTCTTTTTAAACATTTTACCACCGACACCTCCCAAAACACACCCTATGTAGCATCATAGTTACAGTGCTAGCTACCTATTACCCCGTAATTTGATCCCTATATATTTTTTAAATAATCAATCTGAGCTGCTTCCCCAAAAAACTCATCCTTGGACAATGTTCGAACTCATCACTGAGTTCATTTCAAACTCTTACACCACTCATAGAAATCCACTTTCTAGTCATGGTTGTTCGAACACTCCTGGTTTTTAAATTAAGATCCATGCATCGATTTTCTAATCTGCTTATCCTTGTGGGCGTGCTGGAGCCTATCGCAGAGCACCAACAGTCGGAGGCAAAGTTTACACACGGACGAACTCCTCTTTGAGTAGCATAACATCCGCTCTCCCAACTGCTCGCGCGATCCCCCCTCACATCCTTAAAGTCACGTGACGCATTCCAAAATACTCAGCAAAAACAACATGACATGTTATCAACAACAACACACATATCTCAACTCAACTCAACTCAACTGTATTTATAGAGCACTTTCAAACAGCCATCGCTGCATACAAAGTGCTGTACATGGAGCAATTCAACATATACAACAAACAGTAAAACAAATCGGTAATAAAGACGGTAGAAAGCACCGAACAGCAAAACCAAGAACAAATCTAAGTCATGCTGAGTCAAATGCCAAAGAATACAAATGAGTTTTGAGGCGGGTTTTGAAGATGGGCAGCGAGGAGGCTTGCCGAATGTTCAGTGGGAGGCCATTCCAGAGAGAGGGACCAGCAACAGAAAAGGCTCGATCCCCTCTGAGCCTCCGTTTAGTTCTTGGTACTTCAAATAATGTCTGGTCCGCAGACCTGAGGCGGCGGGCAGGTGTGTAGGGGCGGATGAGCTCAGAGAGGTAAGGTGGCGTGAGGTCATTTACAGATTTGAAAACAAGTAAGAGGATCTTGAAAATAACTCTAAAATGTATGGGGAGCCAGTGAAGGGATGCCAGAGTAGGAGTTATGTGCTCCCTCTTACGGGTACCAGTCAAGAGGCGAGCAGCGGTATTCTGGACCAGCTGGAGACGCTTAATGGAGGACTGGCTGACTCCAAAGTAAAGGGCATTGCAGTAATCGAGCCGGGATGTGACAAAGGCATGAATTACTGTCTCAAAGTGTTCATGAGAGAGTAGAGGTTTTACTTTGGCTAGCTGTCTAAGGTGAAAGAAGCTGGATTTAACAACGGCACCAATTTGCCGGTCAAGTTTGAAATCACTGTCCAGTTTAAGGCCCAAGTTTGAGACTGTTGACTTAAGATAAGGAGACAGGAGGCCCAAGTCGACAGGATGGGATGTACAAGGGCCACTGGGACCAAACAGTATCACCTCTGTCTTCTTTTCATTGAAAGTCAAGAAATTTTGTGCCATCCAGGTTTTGATTTCTTCCAGGCATATCCTAAATTTCTCCCTGGAAAACACTTATATTTGGTACTTGCACATTTTGTAAATTAAAATGTAAAAAAAAAAAAAAAAAAAGAACGGTTGCTGTCACTAGGCATCAGTGTTCCCTCGGCACAAAGGCAATTTAAACAGCGGATAAAATCAAAACAATTTTGAAAAAAATCAAACCTGAGCTAGATTGGCATTTTCAATTTTCAGATTCGCCTCTGTCATGATGACAAAAGACAATATTAAAAATTCTGGGGGGGTTTTTGTGGATTTTGGATGGAATAAAGGTGCACATATCTCTCCATCCAAAACCATTATTGTGTGATACTTAATGCATTTTGTAGAATGCTAATTATTTCAGGAAAGATAATTGCAACCACCTGGGAATGGCCAATTGCAGCTTGGCCCCGATTGGCCTGAAGCTCAAGTGAAATTCCTTTAAAAGAAGAATGAGGAAGTCACTGCGCGCCGGACAGCCTGGAGAGTAATGCTACCCGTGGTCTGCTAAAAACTGTTGCTCCTTGAAATAAAGAAAACTGGAAAATCTCCTTCCTGGATCTTGGCTGAATTGCCTTTTTATTCTTTTTTTGCATGGCCTGCTGTTTCGCCGCATATTCATAACAGCCTCATACAAAGAATTCAACGGTTAATGTGACACACAAGGTTGACAGAGTGGGGAAAGAAAAATATGTTAAAAAGAAAAAAAAGATTATGAAAGTGTGGGAGCATTTTGGACTGAAATGTATGGAAGCGTGGAGCTGCCAATGTGGAAGATAAATATTTTGAATGGCAAATACGTTAAGACATACTTGCGAGTCTGTCTGAATGTATTGAAATACATTCAAATGGACTCGCAAGTACTTTCGAATGTACTTGCGCTCGAAATACGTTTGAACGTACTTTTAGGCAAAACGCTACATGGCATTTTCCCATAATTCCACGGGATACTGACTTGCACGTGTATTTTGAGAAAAAATTCAGAAAGTCAATCATGCAAGGCAGCCATCCATCTATGCAGAAGATCCATTTTCTGAGCCATTTATCCACACGACGGTCGCAGGCTTGCTGGAGCCCAGCCCATCCATCATCTTCGGGCATAGGCGGGGTACACCCTCAACTGGTTGCCAGCCAATTGCAGGGCACGCATAGACAAACAACCATTCTCACTCACAATCACACCTAGGGCCAATTTAGAGCGTGCCATGGATGTTTTGGGAATGTGGGAGGAAACCAGAGTACCCAGAGAGGACCCACGCAGGCATCGGGAGAACATGCAAACCCCACACAGGAAAGCCAGGGCCTGTGACGACTTCGTGAACAGCTGCGCTTCTCGCCAGCTTCCTCCCACATGTACAGACTGTACACACAGTTGAGGTCTGTTGTCCCCTGCCTGCAGTATCCAACCTTCACCAACAGAGGGTAGTAAAATACTGCTGAACAGCTGTGAAATGCTGGTTTACATTTAACTGTGTGCAAACATTACATCCACACACAAACACGAAAATTCCTAGGAGATGGCGGCAATTCCTGCTTCGTGGTTTTTCACTTTTCGCGGGGGAGTTTGCCAAATAACTACGAAGAACCAAAATAACTGCGAAAAACGAGGGATTACTGTTTTTGAATTTCTCATGATATAAAAATAGTTTTGGACTATGTGAGCAAAGTGTCTAAAAAGAATCCATAGATTTTTTTACAAATCCACTGACCATGGCAGTGCAACCATTAAAACACATCATATTACTGAGAACTCAAAACAAAATAATCTTTTTAAATGGATTGCAAAATGATGTTTGCACCTTTATAAGCACATTTCACACATGCAGGGAATATGATCTGAAGAATTCCTTCCAAACTAGCCATCACTTTGAACAGACATAATTTAGATATCAAATATACACGACATGGTAAGGTGTGAATGTGTTAAATTACTCATGTAATATGGTGTCCACCCTGTGAGCTGAAGAAATAAAAACAAACTAAAATAAGAAAATGCGCCTAACAACCCAAGGTTGCCACTTGAGAATAGGGCCTAAACAGCTATGTGCACCTCTGATTGAAATTAGAGTCATTAATAAAGTCTGCCCAAAGTCACATGGTCAAAATGTATTACGTAGAGTATGAGTATCAATGTTGGTGAATTCTCAACAAATCTTGTGAAAAATATAAACAATTTGAAAGTTTCATTCTCATTCACATTCATTCTCCTCTCAGTCACAAATACAATTCATGATTGCAACTCTTGCGATGCAGTCATGGCAAACAAGACCTTTAAAATATACTATTATAGGGCAGTGGTTCCCAACATGCAACTACAAAACTGACATTTAGCGAACATCTGTCTATTTAAGAGCTATGAGCCACATGGTGGAAACAGTTTAGTGTAATAATATGTGATAACAATGTAAAACTATGCATGATGAACAGTAGGTGTGTACGCAGTACTTACGGGGACCTAAAAGGTAGCCAGCACTATTGAGAGTCCACCCCCTCTTTTCCTTTGCCTGCATGGTGAAATAGGACAAAAGTAAAGGGTTCGGCAGATTAGTATTTCGTCTTTAAGATCATTGCGTATCCGCACTTGTCCTCACAAGGACAATCTTTGGATCACAATGACTCCATTTATAGATTATCGTCAAGTGAAAAATGTAGTTGACAATTCTCGACATGTACTTATGGAACAAATGTTGATCTGGAGACTTAATCTTTTTTTTTAATTTTCATTTTAGTAATTCAAATGCATCATTGCAGATTACAAAATGACAATCATTTTCTGGTTATTTATTGCTATTTATTACCAGGTAAACCCAAGGGTGTACTTTTACCCCCCCCCCCACCCCCCTTTTGGATAAAGGAGATCATATTCGGATTTTGGGGTGGTCAGTGGCGCTGATTTCCATGTTTCTGTAAATAATCAACCACCAAGGTTTCACCATTTTGAATAGGAATGTGGATTCGAAACTATTTAGTTTTCAAATTTGAGCCAGCTCAGTGGGCTGTTCTGCGATGATAATACGTAATTAGACGTAAAATAAAACATGAAAAGTATGATTTCTTTATTAATTTATAGACCTGAAACATACTGGTGTATTAACTACATCATAAATAACAAAAAAACATAAGTCATGATTTTTAATTATCAATGCATTTAAATTTTTGGGGGTCGTGTACTCTGACGTGCTGCTGCCTTTGATGAAGATGACAAGATTCACAATGATTGTCTCAATACCCAGTCACTGCCAGTCCCATGCATTGATGCATTTTAGAGTTGCATCAAAAAGGCCATCATCAAAAATTGCACCAAACTAATTACGGTATGTAAGCGACTCACAGTGAACCCTGATGGGATGAGCAAAGAGTCACGACAAACAAATGCTCTATTATAGTGTGTAATTATTTGATTAATTATGATTTTTTATGGCAACTGTCGCATGAACCTCAATTTGGTTTGTGGAATAATAAATTTGTCAAACCCTGTATGTAGATTATTTATGGATCCCTAATCCCTGCAAGCAATGAATGTAACTAATAGTCGAGCATTTTTTTTGTTTCAGTTCTACTTCTGAGATTGCAGCAAAGAACAGAATAACAGCACACAAAACTGAGGATTTCATTCACAAATGCAACAATAAATTACATGGCATTAATGAAAAAAAAAAAAGATCTTACCGCAATTACCAGCTCGATGGTCTCCGAGAACATTGTGCAAAAGACGAGAGACACCAGCAAAATCCCAAAGGACGTCTTCATCTAAAGAATTCAAGTAAGAAGGAAAGACATCAAGATCCACCTCACCCATTCAATTTTCACAATCAATCCAACCGGGAAGACTTTCCTTATGTGGGACTCTACATGTACTGTAGATTGACCTATACATAGAATGCCTTGATAGTAAAAATTAAGTAACTTGAACAAAGCAGTGTCTTACCTTTGATATGCTGGCAACACAGACTCTCCTTCCCGAAGGCAGCAGCTGAAGTTGCTGTTTGTGTGAACACTTTGCAGTTCAGACGAAATGGGTATTACATACACCTTTTATGGTCCTGAAACTCACCATGGCTTCAGTCCACCTGCGTCAGCAGCCCTCTCCCCTCAGACAAGAGAAAGCGTCATGAAATTCAATTACATCATGTAATGCCCGGATCCGATTTTTCTTTACCCGCCCGTCAGAGACATGGATTAAATTTGAAAATGAGGGAACTCTTCCTATCACCATCTTTCACTCTATAAGCACATGCTTCAAGTTTGTGTAGCAAATCAGTGTTGGACAATTTGTTTTCATGCTTTCTTGTTTGATTTAAGATTTTTCTTTGGGTCGGTTTAAGGAAGAGTGATTATGAAAATCCATATAAGATAAAATATTGAAGACATTCCTCGTCTAGCAAATAGTTCATCCTTTTATATCTGCTGCTTTCAGGTAAGGTAAGGAAATAAAAATAAACATTTACTGCCTACTTATTATTCTACTGATCAGTGAAATGTCCATCTTTCACTGCAGGTGGAATCCGTTTTCAATTCCATTTACAAACCAATGAAACATTTTGGACTAAAATACATTTCAGTTAAAACTTTTAAAAATAAGTCCAGTATTAGTTTTCATTCAAACAAAAATATATTTTAAAGATATTTCATTGACAGTCAAGCATAATAAACGTTAACCTACAAAAGTGACTGAAAACATGCATGCCAGGACAATGCAATGCCGTCATAAAATATTTCTTATCAAATTCCTATATATTTTTTTCATATCTTCCACTTTTATATTTAACATAATCAAATAAATGTAAATATCAGACTAAGATAACGTGAGTAAACAAAATTCAGTTTTAAATGCTGATTTTATGTGTTAATGGGGGAAAAAAAAACTGTTCAACGCTACCTGATCCTGCGTGACAATGTAGTTTGCCCATAAACCTAAGAACTAGTTGGACTACCCTGAGCAGTGACAACTGCAATCAAGCTTTCTATAACTGGTAATGAGCCTTTCACATTTCTGTGAAAATGTTTTCTTCCACTATTTCTTGCAGAATTGCTTTAATTCAGCAACACCGGAGGGTTTTGAGTTGCCTATTCAAGATCATGCCACAGAATCTCAATTGAATATAAGTCCGACTATGACTAGGCCACTCGAAAAACATCATTAAAAAGAAAAAAAAAGAATAATAATTTGATTCATGACTTTGCTTGCCGGTGTGTTTTGATGTTGTCCTGCTGCTGAACTCAAGTGTGCTTCAGCTTGAGGTCACAAATTGATGGTCAAGCATTCTCCTGGAGGATTTCCCAGTAAAGAGCATGGTTCAATCAAACACATCAAGTCGTCCAGGTCCTAAAGGAGTAAAGCAGACCCATCGCATCACTACACCACCTCCAGGTTTGACTGTTGGTATGATGTTCTTTTTCTGAGATGCTGTGTAACATATATGGCAGACATAATGAGTCACACACCTTATGTTTCATGTC
The DNA here is from genome assembly GCF_001891065.2 of Hippocampus comes. NCBI lineage: Eukaryota > Metazoa > Chordata > Actinopteri > Syngnathiformes > Syngnathidae > Hippocampus > Hippocampus comes. The sequence goes on along the minus strand of NW_017805535.1, from coordinate 76,471 downwards.
AGTCCATAGAATAGTTTTCCAAATGTCTTTGGAACCATTATGTTTTTGTTTGTTTTTTTATTTTGCTTGAGTAAGATGAGGTTTTATTTTCTTTTTCGCCTTGGAACTCTGCTGTGGATGTAATTTCCATCCTGTTTCTCCATATCAAAAAAGCAAGCAGAAGGAGAACAATGAAGCACTGTGTGGCGACCCTCCAGTTGCTTCAGCTTTATTTTCCGTTCACAGTGCTTGGTGCTATACTGACAGAGTCCCTGCTTGTTTATGATTGCCAATATTTATTGGACTTTCAACACAACGTCAGAGGTTCAGGTGCGGTCGAGCATAGTGGGGAGAAGACATTGCCTCAGTTGCCGGCAGACATTCTGGCTGATTGCTTCCGTGTTCACGTGCTTCTTTCATGGTGGAAGTGTCGCCGCGGCAAACGCAGCAGTCACCAGGTGAAGCTAAAATGGGTTCTAAAACATGATTCATCTCTGCTCGTTCCCGAATATATGGATTTATACATGCTTGCTACCAGTCATCGGCTCTCCTGGAGAGCCACAATGGAGATTTTCCAGTCAGGTTTTAAAGTGATGCAAAACCTTGGGTGCTCTGAGTCCTGCACTGCTCCACTAACGTATGGTGTTCCACAGGGTTCAATTCTGATGCCTCTGCTGTTTTCATTGTATCTGCTGTCCTTGGGTTCCATCTTAAGAAAAAAGGGTATTTCCTTCCACTGATATGCGGATGACTATCAGATGTTTGTTCCGCTTTGAGACATTGAGACCACTTTTGTCTTGTCTGGAGGAACTCAAGGCCTGGATGGTTTTCAATTTCTTGAATTTCAGTGAAAAGAAAGTTGTGGTGCAGAATTTATCGTGTTTGCTCTCAGTAGCCCTTTTATATCCCATCCTGCTGACTTGGGGCCCCCTGGCGCCTTATTTTAATCCAACAACTTCAAATCTGAGTGTCAAACTGGACAGTGAATTTAAATTTGGACCAACAAATTGGTGCTGTTGTTTAAAGCAGCTTTTTTATTTTAGGCAGCAGGTTAAGTCACTCCTCTCAACAGCACATTGACTTAGTAATCCATGCCTTTGATACATCTCATCTGGATTCAGAGGCGATTGCTCTAAGACTGCAAGGGAAGCTCAGCTTCCCCTAAAACAGGGGTCGGGAACCTATGGCTCGCGAGCCATATATGGCTCTTTTGATGATTGCATCTGGCTCGCAGATAAAAAAAAATATTCTCGCCTGTTTATAAATGCATCCATCGATCGATTTTTCACTGCTCATTTCCTGTTCGGGCTGCAGTTGGCTCCAGGAGCCATTTTGATTGGATGATACTGGCCAACGTTGCTGTTGCTGTGGAAACAGGTATACGCCTCCTTTTGAATCAACCCGCTCGGCCATTAGCTCAAAGCTAATCCTAAGCGAATAAGATGGCAAAAAGAAAAAAAGATGACGAGTTTGGTAGACTTCGTGACGAATGGACCGAAGGATTCGCCTTTGTGGAGAGAACAAGTTCTACGGTGTGTCTGATTTGCAATGACAAAATACCATAGATGAAACTGTTGAATGCAGAGCGGCACTTTAGCCCTGTTCACACGGCACACATTTGGTCCGACGCTGCACCGAAATATTTTGTTGCGATGTATTTTACACCGGAGCAAATTTTGTGGATCGGTCACACGTGCAAAGCTGCTGAGCGTGACAACTCCGGCGCAGCGTCGAAGCAGCTCCACTTGCGGTCACACGTGCAATTTCTGCTGCGGACCAAAACGACAGGAATGCGGAAGTAAAACAGGTTCGGGTCGGGCTTCTCTCTCGCGGACTTTTATTTATTTTTCTTTTAATAAATATTATGGCGGACACTATTCTGTCCTTGTTCAGAATAGATCCACTTGTCGGCAGTCGTGGAATAAAGACGTGTTTACAGTCAATCGTGTGTGCTCCTTATGACTGCCACAATATATGTTTTAAAAAATGTATACTAAAACAATGCGCGGATACTAAACTAAGGAATACTTGTTTTAAAACAAACAATTTGGATAAAACAGAGAATGCGCTGTAATTTAATTGCTATTTAACTGCTAAACAGGAGCGCGGCCGGCCAGACCAGTGCGCGTGTATAGTTAATTTCGTTTAAACAATCCTGTAGAAATAATTTCAGATATCTTTACCTATTTATTTCATTTGAATTATTCTATTTAAAGCCTAGTAAGCCGCAGGATTTCTCTGCGTAATTAAGCAAATGCACATCGAGATTTCTCTTTGTCTGGCCTCTTATTCTGTATTTCAGCGTTATTTCATTGTGCAAATGCATTGATAATGTTCATAAAAATATGTAGATTATTTTAACCGTAAGAAATCTTGTGTTTTTTTCTCCCAAAAATACTCACAAATAAAATATGAAATGTCGGGTTTGCTTCAGGCTCGGGCCTGCAAATCGGGCTCGGTTGACGTCACTGCTTTCTCGATTCTCGTCTTGATCGTGAGCGCTGTCTTCACCGCTTAAATCGCCGACACTTTTACCGGGGACGGGGGTCCACGGCCGGGCTTCGTCTGTGTCGCTGGCCCCCTCGT
>NW_017805535.1:53799-66935 GCF_001891065.2 Hippocampus comes | reverse complement strand
GTTGTACCTCATCAATCTCAAGTTGTGACAGCAGTTGCCGTTTGTGGAACACTGAGCTACTAGTTGTTTCGTGGTCAACCGTGACTGTGGATTTCGAAGTAACCATTTAGCCCACATTCTCTGCATGTAACCCCTCTGACTAGGGTTGCTTGAGTAGTAGCATTCCAACAGAGCCATGTTATCGCATCTCGCCCATGTCCGCTTTGTTCCAGGAGCCCATTTTTCATCAAGGTGCTCTGGTTCCCCAGCAGCCTTGTTTGGCCGGGCGACGTCTGAGCCGGCATGTCATTCGTTTTATTGTCTCTCATCATTGTATGAGGTAGGCATTAGCGTGAAGGATCTTGCCCAAGGACCCACACTGGATGGTGTTATGTGCTCATTTTTTTGCCCCAAGCGGGATTCGAACCACCGTCTCCCATATGCCAAACCGATGCCTTACCAACTGAGCTATCTAGCCGCATATATATATATGGTTCTCACTGAAATACATTTCCAAATATTTTGCTTTTATGGCTCTCTGAGTCAAAAAGGTTCCCGACCTCTGCCCTAAAATGTCCAAAAATAAGTGATCAAATATATGTGTGTACATACAATTGTGTTTACATGTCATTGACTAAATATGCACTACAACGCGCTCAACTTTTGTTCTGAATCAGCTTCTTAAGACCGGTTACGACGAGACTCTCTTCTCATTCATTTCCGCAGCTTCACTGTGCTTTAAACTGTGTGGACGCTGAGCGTATACAGCGCGGACGCTGGGCACCTCGAGAGTTCAGAGCCCGTTGTCCCAATGCATTGAAACGAGACGAATCATTGGAAAAATGCTGGTTTTGTCCCGCCCACTGGACGCTCCGCATCTCTGGGAGTCTATGGACAGTAGACGTGTATTGCCAATCATCTTAGCGACGCTCTCTTTGTTGAAAACGACTAGCGACGAATTAATCTTTTATTTCTGGTGGGTTTTATTGTAGTTGCTGTAGTTGTAGGACACTAGTTAAGTCCCTGGAAAAGACACCTTGTTGGTATGACAGGGTCACAGATAATTTTCTTGAAAAGGAACGGAGAGTAGAATTCACATATAAATAAACGGACACATTTTATGATGTCGGCCAAAATTGAGCTTCCCCTCCTTGACAGACCAGCATCCGCCACTGTCTGGATTACTGGAATTCACTTTATTTATTGTGGAATCAACCAATCCTCCCTTGAGCATCTCCAGTTGGTCCAAAATGCTGTTGCCTGCTTCCTAACTGGTGCTCATCGGAAGGAGCACATAACTCCAACCCTTGCATCCCTTCTCTCGCTCCCTGTAGAGTGTTCTTTTTAAGATTCTTTTATTTGTTGTCAAATCTTCAAATGGTTTCACAACACCTATCTCTCTGAGTTCCTCCACTCCTACGCGCGTGCCCCAGGTCATCGGACCAGATTTTGGAAGTGCTGAGGACAAAGCAGAGGCTCAGAGAGGATCAAGCCTCTCCACTGCCAATTATTATCTTTGGAACGAACGCAAAATGTTTCGCAACCCCCCTCTCTGCTCATCTTTAAAAGTTGTCTGAAAACACATTTTGATTTGGCTTTTGACTGAGCATGAGATTCACTACTGTTTTGGTGTTTTAATGTTTTCATGTTATTAATGTGTTGTTTTAACTGTCCTTGCTGTGGTATGACAAATTTTTACACGCCATTTTAGCTTCCCAGCATTCCGTTAGTTGCCACTAGATGGCATCGGGAGGAGTTGAGCTGTTGCACACCTGCGGGCAATTAAGTCCTACTTTTAAGGCTTACCAGCACACCAGGATGGACCAGGATTATTCTTGTTTTTTCCAATTTTGCTGTGTGCATTCTTGCTTGCTCCATTGTGGAGAATACTGTATTCTGCTCTCCTTGTTTCTGATGGTAAGTTTTTTTTTTCTGGTAATTTTCTCTGCTTTGTTTGTGATTATTTATTTGGACTTTATAACCTGTAACATTCTACTTTTTGTAGCGCATTATGTTCATTATTCTGTTGTTTTGGTACTTTGTAAATTACTAATTGTTGTGCTCTGTTCATTTGATTGGTCCTTTTCACTATGTGTTTGGTAACAGTTTTTGATCCCCAGATTTTGCTCTTTTATATTTTACAGTTTTATTTGTTCCTTGGCTTGGTTAAAAAGACTAGTGAAGTTTTCCAATGCTCTGTTCCCACCTTGGGGTCTGATCAGTCACGTAACACAGTTTGTCAGAATGGTTCCATTTAAGTCTTTTTCTTGACTGAAGAGGTCTGGGGGTAATCAGCGTTGGATGTGGTCAGTGAAAATGAACTCAGCTTCACCCCAAAAGTTTGATTAGCCACATTTAATTCATGATTTAACAAAGAGGGCAAGCACTTTTTCACCCAGGGTACAGAGGGTGTGAGTAATTTTTTCCCCTTAATAAATAAAATAAACATTTATCATTACATTTTGATTTAGATCAGTATCTGGGATTTACCTTTGTTTCATGATATTGAATGTTAAAGTGAGGAAACCATGCGGGGAGAAAAAAAATTCAAAATGATGCAACAACTTTTTTGCGACACTGTTGCCCCTTTGAAAGAAACAATAAATGCAGGGAGGGATACCATCTGCTTGTCTCGTCCTATCCAATTTAATGTTCTAAAATCAAGACATTAAATATACTTGAAATTCACATGTGATCCCTGCATGTCACAGACAAAAAAATAATCATAAAATTGTGGACAACCATATTTATTGAACAAATGGGTAAGTGTTGTACATCGTAGGATACATTTTGTCAGTGTAAATCCAGTATAGCATGGCAGTTGAGAAATTTCTAGGGAAAAGAGCTGGATGCAATACAGTACACCAAATAAACTTAGACGTGCAGGAGAAGTGTTATCAAGCATTAGGAGCCAATGTAGAGTGACCAGATGTAAAAAATATTTCACCCAGGACGAGTTCTTGTTTTGACACCTTCAAAAAGCATCTCCAAGTGATCTGTAAATCATTCAAGATTACAGTCTTCAGATTCTTTATTTTTTTTAAAAGAATGAACATTGTACTCATTGTATCATTATAGTAGCAATCCGTTGTCTTTGTCAATGTGTTTTATTACAGTTGTAAGAAAATTTGCACCTTTACCAAATCTATAATTGGCTAAACATGCATATTTAAATAAAAAAACATAACATGTAGATTGGTCAATATGAACTCTTCATCCGCAAATTTGTCAATAAAGGTAACATCTGTCAAATCTGATATTTGGTATTATAATATTATTATCTGGTGTACGAAAAATCAATCGAGGCTAAATAGAAAGTTGTAATATTTTCTGGCCAAATTATGTGTTTTGGAAAGGGGTTAATGCAAAGCATAGCATGAGGGGTGACATTTTATAATTTGTCAAATGATATTTTGTGTCTCTCAAAAAATAATGTTTGAAAGCTAACCTTTAGCCATATAAGGAAGTTGTATGTCATAAGTTGTTTTCGTTGTCCTGAAAAAAGTTTATTTTAGCACATAATGGTTTGACGTCATACCTGACTCATTGTGTTAGTCACTGTTGCAGTCGAGGTTAATAGACAGAAGGGCAGAGCAAAAGAAGCATCCTAATTAAATTCTCGAGTAAACTGTTGCAAGTAAGATATTCACCATGCAATTAATATAATTGTTGCCTACAGTGGTTTAAATAAACACTGATGTGTGGATGATCCCTTGCAAAATCTTGCTGTGCTTATTCGGTATTTACTGTCAGGCATCTTGGTGGACATTGCTCACGTGGCAAAGTTGCAGAAAGAGGTTAAGAAGACTGAAGCAATAAAGAGACTTTTGGGTACTTTTATATACTGTATGTAGCCAGCACATCTGGGCTGATTTTTATTTAAGCTTTATAAAATGCATAAAAACTTAACGAATCACATTCTCAAATCAAAATGACAAGTTGTTCTATACGAGTTAATGGCCAACACTTCGTGGGAAAATTGGACATTTTTTGGTCCGGTGTAATCCAATACAAAACTATGGACATAGACGAGTTGAGTTACAATAAGCGGCCATGATTTTCTGACACGTGCACGCCAGAATTACCGCAGCCCTTCAAAGCCTCCGTCTATTTGTTGTGTTAGAGGTCTGGTATGCTTCAGATTTGCCTTTTTTTTTTTTTTGTCAATGCAAAGCCTATTGTGGACTTGAATTTCATTAGAAAGACAATTATGAGAGGAATTGACCTGTCCACGGCTGTGTCTTCAAATATGGTTTTGTATTATTCAATGTGCATGAAATAATGACCATGAACACTTAGTCATTGTTCTGTTCTGCATCAACAAAAGGCAAAGAGGTCACTGTCATCATTTCCAATGTCTTTAACCCTTTCATGCACCCTGGAACCAGATAACATGATAAGATTTCCACTGTAGTAACCGCTGTCCCCGAAAGGGTTAAAAGAAAACAAACAGCTGCATACACAGTTGTATGTCTACAAATGACCACTAAAAGAGGTGGATAGGGGCTCTCGAAGACCGGACTTGGGCACCCCTGATCAATTGCGTCCTGAAAGAATGAAGCTATATCGTTTCCAGCGAAGAAATAAGTCTACCAGGTGACATTCTACTTTTGATCAGAGCGATGCAGCACCACATGGTCTTTTGATGACACAAAATACACTTTGAAAAATGAGTGAATCGGGCAATGTAGCAGACTCATTCGTGTGTTTGTGCTTGTTGTTGTGATTCGTGGTCAATTGCTATCAGTCATAAGGTGGAGCCAAACCTTTTGCCTGGATACCAACATGACAACGCCAAACATATACACCCCTAAAATGACAGATACGGTACGAGAGGTGAGTTGGGAATCCTACGAGTATGTGTTCTTCATCAGGCTGTCAGAGTCAAGGATAGTCTTATACAGGGTGTCTATAAAGCCTGGGTACATGGTAAAAAACACATACTTCTTAAAACAAAACAATTTTATTCAATTGCAATGTTGATCAATTATATTTTCAACATGATTTCCATTATATATATATATATACACACTGTATATATAATGTGTATGTGTGTGGGGTGTAATTACGACTAAATAATTTCTGACCAATCAGATAGAATTGCTATTTCGTCAGAGTAATTTGGGCCATTTTAAAGCTTAAAATTCGAAGCTTAAGCATTAAAGCTTACCTTTGAGGTAACAAGGAATACTGCATGAAAGAAGTGGTGAAACACATTGATGTTCATTATGTGATGATGATGGTTATCCATCAAATAATTTTCGAGATGATTAGGATCAAAGGTGAGCAGGGGCCGATCCCACATTTCCCCCTGCCTTGGTGGACGTCTGTGTTCCACTAAATTTGTCAAGTCTAATTGTGACTAGGGTGGCCCGGTGATCCAGTGGTTAACGCGTCGACCTCTTAGTGCAGAGGTTGTGGGTTCTATTCTGGCTCCAGCCTCCCTGTGTGAAGTTTGCATGTTCTCCCCGTGCCTGCGTGGGTTTCCTCCGGGTACTTCGGTTTCCTTCCACATTCCAAAAACATGCATTGTAGGTTGATTGAACGCTCAAAATTGTCCCTAGTTGTGATTTTGAGTTCGAATGGTTGTTTGTCTATGTGTCCCCTGTGATTGGCTGGCAACCAGTTCAGGGTGTACCCCGCCTACTGCCCGAAGACAGCTGGGATAGGCTCCAGAACGCCCGCGACCCTTGTGAGGATAAGCGGATTAGAAAATGGATGTATGAATTACTTGTTGACTTATTTTTGCTTAGGTGGGTTTCGCTGCACAAGAGCTCTCACTCTGCTTGCAGAATTTCCATATGTTCTCAACTCAGCCCAATTTATATCCTTAAATTTTATTCCATCGCCTTACGGAGACACACCTGATGATGTTCTCAAATATGGGATCGTGTTTTTGTTGCATGAGATGGTATGCTTTCCATCATTCAGTCACAGCTGTGGTCTCACTTCCTGTACCTGTCTTTACACATGGTGTACCATACCCACAATGAAAAATACTTGGTTTTAGAGTCGAATAAAAAATATTTTTCAGATAATGCTGGGGTGTAGAGTACAGCTAAAAAGGACACGCAAACCCAGTGATAGAAAGAGACAGAAACCCAAAAACTAAAGCTTACAATTAAAAGCTGGACATCACTGACACTTGACATGATTTGCACTGAGACAAAAACACTCAAAAGAGAATACTGTTGAAATCGGCATGAATTTTTGTTTGAAAGATTGATAATGTAACTGGAAGAGCATTTGTCGGTTATTTGATTTAAAAATACAAGAACACGTGTAGACAATAGCAATAAGAATAATTTTGCGGTGTGCACAGTTTTGCTCTCTGTCTCCTCACATACCCTTCTCTTCAAAGGCGAGGTAACAGCAGCAGAGGAAGGCAACAGACACTTTTCTTTTTCAAACCGCAGAGGTCTTGCTGTGAAGAAAAGGGTGTACATCATCAGCTCTTACAGCATCATTGTCCGGGGGAAAAAAGGCACATGGACACAATACAGTTAGTGCCACCATTAAAGAGCTTTGCACAATAGACAAGGTCAGCCTTTGAAGGTAGATTGTATTCTGATTTTAAACATAATTGAAAGTAAAAACCAAATGGCCAAAAATAAGTGACAAAAGCTCATTAAGCATTTCTAAGGAAAAATATCCAGTATTAAGTAAACAAGTGGTGACTGATGGAGTGTTCTCCAGGTCTCAACTACAGTGGTACCTCTACTTACAAAATTAATTGATTCCGGAAGAAATTCTTTAACTAGAAAATTTTGTAAGAAGAGACAAGTCATCCATGTAAATGCCCTCAGCCATTCTAAGCCTCCCAAAACTCAGACAAAAATGTGTTCTAAAGCATAAAAATGCATTAAAATATGTAACAAATACATGTTACATATTAGATTATTGCACAATAAATGAGAGTTGTGCATAATATAAAAAATAAAGAATAAAGAATAAAAATGATGGTCATTTAACATTTAACTGCGTCCTCGTCGTTTTTTTTTTTTTTTTGTCCTAGTTCATGTTCTCTCTCAGAAATGTTTTTTCTCTGACATTTTGTAAAGAACTGAGCAAAGGACGTCTGCTTTTGTTAGCTTTTAACAATCTTTCGAAAATGTCCAAGGCAAACATCACCAGAGTGCGCGATTGCCCGACGAGTGGAACACTCTTTCTGTGGATTCAAATTTCCGTAAAACTATATGAACATGGCCCGAGAGGCGAATGACAATGACGCTGCATAAACACACATCTATCTATCGACACACAAACACATCGGTAGAGGTCCCTGTTAGCCAATGGGATGACAGCATGATGCTCAGGAATAGCCAAATGGCAGAGTAGCTATAAATATGTTGCGTTCAGTAAACTCGGAGATCCGACTCGCAACCCATACTGTATTTTTTACCTTTCATATCTTGAAATTTCCGTCGTAACGAGAGGCAATATTTTTCTGTTGAGGCGTTTCGTAACTTGAAAATTTTGTATGAGGAGACGTTCATAAGTAGAGGTGCTAATGTATTCTCAACTGCCACGCTTGCGCACATTTACCCTTATTTGCATTAAGAACAGCCTCTTATATCCCATATAGAATATAGTATCAGCAACCCTTTTAAGAAATCCAAAGCATTACAAAGAGGATGTAGAGAATCTCAATGATCTCTGTTACTACGAAAAGTAAAAAAAACAAACAAAAAAACAGGTTAACATGAAAAATAAAAATGATACATATATTTTTTAATGTGTCACGGCCCACAGATGAGAATTATCTCTACACACCGATATATATATATATATATATATATATATATATATATATATATATATATAATATGTAAAATTTCAAACTTTTCTGTCACAAGCGGATGGTCAATGAGACCAAAGAAATGCGTTCTAAGCAAAAGGAAAAACGTGGTTTGACTCAAACAGATTAAAAAAATATGAATTAAATATTTATTAAAATATGTAATTTAAAATGGGTAATTCTACAATCAATGAAAAACATTACCAGAGAGTCTTCACAAAAACAACACTTAGTACATCTATTGTTTGAATTTTATCATTAAGATCCTATTTTGTATGGTAAAGTCCACAAGCTGGAGACATCAGCAGTACTCACCGTCACACTCTGAATTCAGTTAGGGAAAGTGGAGTCAAATTCATTTGAACCAGTGCTGTCTTTTCCTGTTTTTGACAGGAAGGAATGTTTCATCACTCCTTGACCCGATGACAATCCAGCATAGGTCAGGGAAAGGGGGCATAAAGGTTCGAAGATTTGCCTTTCTGAAGAGGCCCTCAAACCTCTCAAACATCAAGTGGCAATTTATTTTTTGCTTGCAACAGGATCGAAACCTCTCAAACATCAAGTGGCAATTTATTTTTTGTTTGCAACAGGATTGGTTTGGTTTGGTTTGTTTATTGAACATTAGTTTGGTTTGGTTTGGTGTGTTTATTGAACATAAAACATATACAGTGATAATTTGACAGAAAATAAGGTAAATAAAATAGTAAAAAGGAAAGAGAAATCAGTCATCATTCAACACAATTATTATGTTCAAGGGAGTAGGAAGAAGTAAAGAACTTATCTAGTCCTACCCCGTGTTATGTGTTTATATCTAATAAATCATTTTTATATTTGAAACTTTATGATCATGCCACTGTGACAAGGTCCAACCAACCCAACGTGACCTTTCACTTAAATATATAAAATGAATTATTTGTGCACAGCAGTGAAATGATGAAACGTATAGGTTTTGCGCTGTTATATTTCCAGTGCCTCTGTCATGGCTCACTCATCTCCACATCATCATTTGCATTTAGATTTATCGGCCTAGGAGACACTTGAAATGAACCGTATGTCTTACCTTTCCCAGTCACATACAAAAGAGGCAGAAAAAGCAACAGGAGAAGGCTGACAGGTACACAAAAATGGGATTAAAATGTTATTTTATCTGTATGAATTCTATAGAGAATCATGTCAATGTGGGACAACACCAAATCAGGACTACTATTATACATTTTCAATCTTTCTTCCTTCATTTATAAACAAATCCCGTTCATGCACAGCGTGTTGCTTCTCTTCTGTGTGAGGTAGTTCATTTTTGGAAGCTGAAGTCAACAAGCATTTTTTTAAATGGTCCTGCTACGTTGCAATGATTTGAAATTAAACTTGAGCTATGAAGAGCCCTCGCAGCCACTTGGAGGTCCTGACACGTTGATGTCACAATGGCAGTAAAAAGTAACGCAACATCATAAACTTTGTGTTTCAACATCCTGAAAGGCTAAACACTCTTCTGAGAAAATATCAGGTATATATGGTTAACCCTGTAGGAAGAGTACATCAGATATAAATGGCGGGTATGGGTCCAAGCATACTGTATCTTAGTGTTGTGTTTTTGTTTGAGGGACATCTTTTTTTTTGGATTAGTTAAGCTGTGCTCCAACCTCCTTGCCGCCGCCGAAGTACGTAAGCCCGCTCGTCCCACCACGTAGATGGCACCATCAGCAGGGACACAATGCTTCAACAGCGGCAGCTCGTTCGCAGCCTTGACTGGGTTGGGGAGCCTTATTTTGAAGGTTTCTCAACCCGGTCAGCTGTTTTTTTTTTTAGACACATCACAAGGGAGCAGTGATAGCTCAGACAAAGGCTGAAGTGACAGCTGAAACTGTCAGTTCGGTAAGATATTTTTCTTCACAAAAAAAAAAAAAATTGACTGATAAATAAAGAAACCGTAAACCTATTTAAACTACGGTAATAAGAAGACAGGATGAACGTCATCGCACTACCAATTACCATGTCTTTCTCCAATTTTAAAACCTCAGTTACACCATCAGCACCTCCAACAGAAGCAGCCATCTTGTTACCTGTGCGTCCCGCGTCCTAGACGCATAATTTTCCCGCGGGACGCACAGTTCCAAATAATGTGCGATTTTGGGACGCAAGGAAATTTCTGAGACAAAACAAACAAACAAAAAAAAAAACTACGGCAGGCCTGAGGATTTCACGGGAACGATTGTTTCCGGTAGCGTGTCGTTTCCGTGGCGTCATTTTGACAGTACCGAAAAAAGGTTTCCCACAAAAGTCAACACACACGAGTTGACCGTACGCAATCGAATCTCTCCTGCGTGATCAACACGATTTCACTGCGCCTGTATGTGAGTTTGTGGTGTGGTGTGTAAGTGTGTTTCTTCTAATTTACTTTTGTTTTGTTTTGTTTTCAGTGTTGGCGGGGCGGAACAGATAACATTATGTGCGCATTGCTATTTTAGTCCGCAAACTGAGGAATTGTGCGGATGACAGTTTGAGATGGTGGCGAATAAACACACAAATGTCTACTAATTACGACATTTAAGAAATGGGAATACCAGTCTGATTTTTCGTATGAATGTCCGAAGGGTGTATCACTAAACTCACCTGTGACGTATGCACAGAACACAAGAGCGAGATACGATGAGAGGCACGATTACTAGGCAAGTTGGTCATTAGATCTCTAGGCTAATCGCTATGAAAAATAATATGAAACAGTCTTGGCTATTCTATAATTTACTGGTTGTAGCATGGTAACTTTATGAATAAAACATTAGTCACAAGGTGTAGTAATGTTAATGTTAACTGTCAGTAGAACTAACGATGATGTGTGGTAGATTCTTTCGTCAAATTGATAGATTACACATGCATCGTCTTGGGAAGACGATGTCAAGCCACATCAATACTTACCTGTATTAATGATTACCAGTAAATTAATCTTTGCATTGTGAGACTGGAAAAAAATATTTTGTGGTATGTTGTATTCATGATGCCATATTGCCATATGAGTACAACATATTTTGATCCATTTATTTTGTTGAATAAACCTGGAGTACACAGATGCTGATTTCATTGTTAATCTTGTATGCCTGAATTATTTACATTTTTGCAGCATTTGTTTATAAGAAATACACCTATTATCAATGTATATTGTTGTTGTTTGTGATATTATCATATGCAATTGAATCAGTAGACCATTTCAGAATTCGAAATTTGGGACTCTCTAAATGCATAATGGGACTCATACTTTTCTGATCAGCGAGTCCCTGGGACTTGCTGGGGCTAAACTGTAAAATTATCACTGCCGAAGAGTCTCCGAGGAAACCTAAACCTTTGTGAGTCAAGTGAGACTCGCCTTTTATGCTACCACCACACGCCTCTTCTCCCCTCTCTGAAGGCAATGTTGATGAAAGTTAATTACTGAATAAGGTTTTATAATTAGAGATTTAAGTCATTTAAGTAAATATGTGTACTTTCGTATTGTTTGATAGTGTCCAACTTTTAAAAATATACTCACAATCTGCTGCTGAAATTACGTCAAGTTACCATATATGAGTTATCTTATTATTTGCTTCCAGTTATCCTAGTGTCGTTTAAAGCACCATATCTCATTTAATGATCCATTTCCTGTATCACAGTACATGTGGGTCCATGTGAACGTAGACTTGGCACGGCTTATTTTGACAGATTCAACCCAACTTTTTTTAGAAGGCACAAAAACACGAAATAGAATACAAAGTCTTTACTGTCACATTCGATGGTCCAGATGCAACTAATTTGAGTTTACGAAAACATAAAAAACAACCAATAATAACAATGACAAGCATATACAGACAAAGCGGCTGACATCGCCTTTCTACGGTGGAGTTTTCTACATGGACAGTGGGGAGAGCGCAGCTTCGCGACTCACTTGGGAGCTGAGCAAGGAGAAACAGAGGGAAGCCGGACAGATGACCTTCAATTCAATGTTGCAATAGCTAAATTGTCTTGGTTCATGAATAGCCTTTATATCTCGTTTGTCGTGTTCAAATGAATAATAAGTAATTTTAGAAAAGGCCGAATGAAATAGTTTTACGTCACAAGTAACTAAACAAACCACAAAAAAAAAAAAGGAAAGAATAATTTATATTTAAAAAATTCGACCAAGTAATCGTTTTCCTGAAGTGAGATCCTGACGAGCGACAAACTCGGAAGTGTGATGTCACTTCAAGTGCAACAATAGCGGGGCTCAGAAAAGAAAGTGTCCAAAGCCAGTCAGAAATGAATGTGAACAGTGCATCGTCACAAAGTGCCAAGTCATTTGACTGAATAACTCGAAAACAATGACAAAGAGCAGTTCTCGGGACAATCAACAATGCGGTACAATGGCTGACTGGCGACTCAGCATTCTGTATACGTGCTTACTTGCCACACATTGCCGAACAAGAGCATTTCTGTTGCTATGGCTCGAACTATGGACCTGGAAAAAAATGAAGGAAAAGTATGCTTGAAATAGGTACAGCCCTCAGTATGACACAAAAGATGGTTTGCCAAGTTTCCTTCACACTTGACTTTTAAAGATGGGAATGTTGAACCAGATTAATTTTCAAATCACATACCAATATCCGACCTTCCTTTTCAAGATTCTGAGAAAAATACTTGCCAAACAGTTTCATGACTTTCTGCAGAACAGCAATTCATTTGAGGACTTTAAGTCAGGGTTCAGAATTTGCTTTTCACTCATTAAGACAGTGTTTCTCAACCTTGATTGAGCAAAGGAACCTTATTTTACATTGGAAAAAATTTCATGGCACACATTCAGCAAAATAATTGACAAAAAGTGGATATACAGGTAGGGCGTCACTTTGGGCGATTGATTAGCCGAGCATGTCTGCCTCACAGTGCAGGGTAAGATTCTGGCAACGGCCTTATTGCATGGAGTTTGCATGTTCTCCCCGTGCCTTCGTGGGTTTTCTCCGAGTACTCTGGTTTCCTCCCACATTCCAAGAACATACATGCAGTGGCGGGCCGTGCATTTCAACCTTAGGCCTTCAGTGACGTCACATACATGAACACAATACTGTATAGGCTCGTCAAGCAGCACTTAATTTCAGGAGCATTTAAAACCATCAAGTATGCATTCACAATTAAGAGCAGGAAACTAAATTTACAGATAGTCAAAAATGAATGCAGATGATAAGATTGGGATGCCAGCCCCAATGAATGAAATGCTGAGCGAGGCAGCAACTGACCTGAAAGCTAAGATCATGGCGAGAATGAAAGCTGGGCAACCTAGAAATCGATTACAACGGCGATGTGAAGTACCACCTGAAAGCCTAATGGAAAGTGTAAATGCAGCACTGAAGGTGATCCCTCT
>NW_017805535.1:43908-51105 GCF_001891065.2 Hippocampus comes | reverse complement strand
CGTCCATTTTGGGGGCCGTCACGGCTGGTGCTTATCGTGCCGTGCGTGTGTGCATATGTGCTCGTGTGCATGTTGCACACCCGCGTGCGTGTGTGTGTGTGTATGCTTGCACGCTCGCGATCAGGTCAATCGCGGGAGGTTGGTCGCTTCAAAATTCGATCTTCGGTCAAAAAAGGTTGGGAACTCCTGATTTAGCATATTGAAGTGTCTCTTTAAATGAGACAATGATTACTCTCTACCATAAGAAAGCTAAAAATCAGAAGGCGGTTATGTGTTTGGCAGAACTTCGACCTACACACACTCAATAAATCACAACTCTGAAAGAGCCATGATATATTTGAGATATACAGTCGGTGGGGGTAGAGAAGTGGGAGGAGAAGGGGCATAATGGTTAATGATACTGTAATGGTGGCTCCCATGTCGGCTGCTTTGGGTCATACTTAAGACAAACAAGGATTCAAGAAACATGGTATCAAAACTAGTGGAACTTATAACAACAGCCCAGCAGAACATCACTTCAACCATTTGCGACTACGTGGAGCCAGTGGTTTTGGCTCAGTAGACATCGGAGCGCTAACTCATGCATCGGCTGAGTAGACCTTGGTAGTAGCGTGGACGGCCCCAGGAGCATCGGCACCATCGATGTAACGCCTGTACTTTGCTGTGCTGTGAAAAATGTTCATTGTTTTACACCGGCTTGCAGCAAATCGGGTAATTCATCATCATCATCATCATTGTTGTCGTGCACGTACAGCTGCTGTACATTGTGCAACTGCTGTTCAGTATCCTTTTTTTTTAAGGTAGAATAATGTTTCTAAGCATTTGAACAGCTGTTAAAACCTGTGGTAGTGAGAGTAAGATTAGAAAACCTTTATTTGTCCCACACTGGGGAAATCTTTGTTTGTTTGTTTGTTTGTTTGTTTATTTATTGAACATATATAAAACATACAATAACATGACAAAGCCATATCTCATTTAATGATCCATTTCCTGTATCACAGTACATGTGGGTCCATGTGAACGTAGACTTGGCACGGCTTATTTTGACAGATTCAACCCAACTTTTTTTAGAAGGCACAAAAACACGAAATAGAATACAAAGTCTTTACTGTCACATTCGATGGTCCAGATGCAACTAATTTGAGTTTACGAAAACATAAAAAACAACCAATAATAACAATGACAAGCATATACAGACAAAGCGGCTGACATCGCCTTTCTACGGTGGAGTTTTCTACATGGACAGTGGGGAGAGCGCAGCTTCGCGACTCACTTGGGAGCTGAGCAAGGAGAAACAGAGGGAAGCCGGACAGATGACCTTCAATTCAATGTTGCAATAGCTAAATTGTCTTGGTTAATGAATAGCCTTTATATCTCGTTTGTCGTGTTCAAATGAATAATAAGTAATTTTAGAAAAGGCCGAATGAAATAGTTTTACGTCACAAGTAACTAAACAAACCACAAAAAAAAAAAAGGAAAGAATAATTTATATTTAAAAAATTCGACCAAGTAATCGTTTTCCTGAAGTGAGATCCTGACGAGCGACAAACTCGGAAGTGTGATGTCACTTCAAGTGCAACAATAGCGGGGCTCAGAAAAGAAAGTGTCCAAAGCCAGTCAGAAATGAATGTGAACAGTGCATCGTCACAAAGTGCCAAGTCATTTGACTGAATAACTCGAAAACAATGACAAAGAGCAGTTCTCGGGACAATCAACAATGCGGTACAATGGCTGACTGGCGACTCAGCATTCTGTATACGTGCTTACTTGCCACACATTGCCGAACAAGAGCATTTCTGTTGCTATGGCTCGAACTATGGACCTGGAAAAAAATGAAGGAAAAGTATGCTTGAAATAGGTACAGCCCTCAGTATGACACAAAAGATGGTTTGCCAAGTTTCCTTCACACTTGACTTTTAAAGATGGGAATGTTGAACCAGATTAATTTTCAAATCACATACCAATATCCGACCTTCCTTTTCAAGATTCTGAGAAAAATACTTGCCAAACAGTTTCATGACTTTCTGCAGAACAGCAATTCATTTGAGGACTTTAAGTCAGGGTTCAGAATTTGCTTTTCACTCATTAAGACAGTGTTTCTCAACCTTGATTGAGCAAAGGAACCTTATTTTACATTGGAAAAAATTTCATGGCACACATTCAGCAAAATAATTGACAAAAAGTGGATATACAGGTAGGGCGTCACTTTGGGCGATTGATTAGCCGAGCATGTCTGCCTCACAGTGCAGGGTAAGATTCTGGCAACGGCCTTATTGCATGGAGTTTGCATGTTCTCCCCGTGCCTTCGTGGGTTTTCTCCGAGTACTCTGGTTTCCTCCCACATTCCAAGAACATACATGCAGTGGCGGGCCGTGCATTTCAACCTTAGGCCTTCAGTGACGTCACATACATGAACACAATACTGTATAGGCTCGTCAAGCAGCACTTAATTTCAGGAGCATTTAAAACCATCAAGTATGCATTCACAATTAAGAGCAGGAAACTAAATTTACAGATAGTCAAAAATGAATGCAGATGATAAGATTGGGATGCCAGCCCCAATGAATGAAATGCAGAGCGAGGCAACCACTGGCCTGAGAGCTAAGATCATGGCAAGAATGAAAGCTGGGCAACCTGAAGTACCACCTGAAAGTCTCATGGAAAGTGTGAATGCAGCATTGAGGGCGATCCCTACCGTAACAATCGCGGAAACCAATGAGCTGATAAACCATTCAGCATCAGTGATCCTAGAGATGCCAGGCTATAAGAGCAACCATGGGAGCCATGAGATACCTTACCCACCATGGAAACGACAGTTGGAGGCTAAGTATATATATATATATATATATATATATATATATATATATATACACACACACACATACATTCTGTTTCGTGTACCTCTTTAGGCAGTTTCGAGTGCTTCAGGTATGGTCATCTGGATGTACCTCTCGGGTATTGGCCTTTTCATCACACCTCTCTGGGCCTCGGTCAATTGCTCACATCTTTCCGAGCCGCCTATATATATGTATGTATGTATATATATATATATATATATATATATATATATATATGCACAGTGGTTGAGAATCACTGAGTTCAGAAATGTGTTGAGTGTAAATGCATCACTTGGCAATCCAACTCTAAGCATATTAATGTCACAAAAAAAGTCTGCCCTGAAATTATTTACGTCATGCTCTCACCCACTTTTGGTGCAAATTACACTTAATAACTCATCATTTAGGTCATCTTCAAAAGGAAATACCAATTAGATCGTAAGTGTGATTATGTGTCATTTGGAAGCGTAATAGCTCGTTTTCTTTGAAGGACCATCTCATTAAGAAGAAAAAGAAGGGGGTGGGGATCATCTGAGCCAAACCTGTCTTCAACAATTTTCTCCCGTTATAAGACATTCCCAATGAATATGTACAAGAAACCTAACAAAGTGGACTGTGTACCTACCTAAGACAGGTTTGTTCTGCAATTTTCTGTAAACAACCAAAGCCATGATAAAAACACATTTTAGACGTAAAGAGGAGGGTGTAGGAGCCAAATTAGTTATTTTTGATAACTAATGAATGCAGTCTGTACTTTTGCATTTCATAAAACTGTGGCTGAAGTTATTTGGAACAGTTGTGTTTCAGTTCAGACTTACCTTTATTAGTTCCACAATTGGTACATGTAAGGGATGCTCCGATCGATCGATGGCTGATCAATATCCAACACTTTGGAGAGAACATATCATACTGTATATCACAGATTCGCCATCAGTGAGACGATGCTGATCTCTGCAATAATAAAGTTGACGTTTTCAATTGAAAGTAGCGTGATGTTAAACGAAAGCTTGTCATGAGGGCTCTTTGTCATCAAGAACGTACTGTTATCATCATCCTAAATGGACAGCGTTTCTCTCGCGATGGCACATCAAAACCGCACTGAAGTTTGGAGAGAACATCTGAAACAGGGATGAGTTTTGGGAAGTCAGTCCTTTTATCAGATTTAACCAAAGTGAAGTTGTTTGGGCATATGGATTCTGGCTGTGTTTGGAGAAGAAAAGGCAAGGCCTTCAACCCTACATCGTACTAATGGGACTTATGATTTGTTCCCCCATTCACTAATTATCATTTTTTTAACTAAAACCCATTCCAAAACCATCCCTCTTAGGATTACAGAGATGAGGTGGCCACGCAGAACAAAGAAGTCAAAGCAATTGATCAGTTGCAATCCAAATATGTGTAAAAACTATAGCGTAATGATGATATCTGTACCTGTACCAACCCTTACGCCCGAATTATGGGTTAATGAAGCTAGCCCAAATGATGGTATTGCTAAATAGCTTGCAAAGAATTTAGCAAAAATACACGCATACAATGAATACGATTCATAGAGAACAGATTTTTTTATTTCATCGGAACCTTTAAAAACCTCTATCTAAACGGGGACATCTTTCATTTTGAGTTTGTATCTTCATAAAACACTTTGTCGACAGTGACACAGCGAGCACCCTGATTTATTCTCTCACCTTGCCCCATTTCCACCACACAGGTTAATAAAAAGGAGATGTTTGTGCGCTCTATTACATAATTAGAAAGTATGTGGCTCCCTCACCTTAAATAAAAGGCGGGAATGTAAGGACAATAAAAAATATATACTAAAAATTAAAGTGAATTTTGCTAGAAGTGGACTTGACCATTCAAGAAGAAAGGACAATTTAAATGAAATATTTCAGAAGTTAGCTATGGAGTTCCAGGTACTTATTGCTCTGGGTGCCTGAGCATTTTTTTTTTTTTACTTGAAAGACAATAGGGTGAGGGTGGCACGGTGGTCAACTGATCAGCACGTCGGCCTCACAGTGCAGAGGTGCAGGGTTCATTTCCGGCCCCGGCCTTCCTATGTGGAATTTGCATGTTCTCGCCGTGCCTGTGTGGGTTTCCTCCAGGTACTGCGGTTTTCTCCCACATTTCAAAAATCCTGCATGGCGGATAAATGGAACACCCCCTTAAATTGTCCCTACGTGTGAGTGTGTGCGTGGATGGTGGTTCGTCTCTGTGTACACTGAGATTGGCTGGCAACCAGTTCAGGGTGCACTCCTGCCCGAAGACAGCTAGGATAGGCTCCAGCACCCCCCGCGACCCTTGTGAGGATAAAGCAGATCGGAAAATGGATGGATGGACAATAGGGTGATTGACTCAAACAACTTATGAAAGTCAATAGTCCCGGTGCTTGTTATGGGCTTTTGCAATCTCTTCAAATGACACATTATACCGACGTCATGATTTTTTTCCCTTTGAGTTCCCTCCTTTAAAAATAAAATAAATAAATAAATAAATAAAAGTAATACAGTGGACCAGAGCATATTTGTAGTTAGACAATTGAGAATTCACCGATCCCATTATTTGCAGAAAAACTCAGCAAACAGCAGATGCACAATGTACAGATTTTTTTAAACGAAAATACTGTATTCAGTATATATGATTTAGAGCAGGCGTGCTGATCATTCGGTAGCCCGCGGACTGGTCCAAAGTCGATCGCGAGGGGTGGGAGAGGGAGATGGGGGGGGGGGGGTAAGGTTTATGTGTCTGTAGGTTTCGGTTTCGTCCATTTTGGGGGCCGTCACGGCTGTTGCTTATCGTGCCGTGCGTGTGTGCATACGTGCTCGTGTGCATGTTGCACACCCGCGTGCGTGTGTGTGTGTGTATGCTTGCACGCTCGCGATCAGGTCAATCGCGGGAGGTTGGTCGCTTCAAAATTCGATCTTCGGTCAAAAAAGGTTGGGAACTCCTGATTTAGCATATTGAAGTGTCTCTTTAAATGAGACAATGATTACTCTCTACCATAAGAAAGCTAAAAATCAGAAGGCGGTTATGTGTTTGGCAGAACTTCGACCTACACACACTCAATAAATCACAACTCTGAAAGAGCCATGATATATTTGAGATATACAGTCGGTGGGGGTAGAGAAGTGGGAGGAGAAGGGGCATAATGGTTAATGATACTGTAATGGTGGCTCCCATGTCGGCTGCTTTGGGTCATACTTAAGACAAACAAGGATTCAAGAAACATGGTATCAAAACTAGTGGAACTTATAACAACAGCCCAGCAGAACATCACTTCAACCATTTGCGACTACGTGGAGCCAGTGGTTTTGGCTCAGTAGACATCGGAGCGCTAACTCATGCATCGGCTGAGTAGACCTTGGTAGTAGCGTGGACGGCCCCAGGAGCATCGGCACCATCGATGTAACGCCTGTACTTTGCTGTGCTGTGAAAAATGTTCATTGTTTTACACCGGCTTGCAGCAAATCGGGTAATTCATCATCATCATCATCATTGTTGTCGTGCACGTACAGCTGCTGTACATTGTGCAACTGCTGTTCAGTATCCTTTTTTTTTAAGGTAGAATAATGTTTCTAAGCATTTGAACAGCTGTTAAAACCTGTGGTAGTGAGAGTAAGATTAGAAAACCTTTATTTGTCCCACACTGGGGAAATCTTTGTTTGTTTGTTTGTTTGTTTGTTTATTTATTGAACATATATAAAACATACAATAACATGACAAAGTGCAAACAAAAATTATGAAAGGAAAATAAAAGTAAAAGTAAGTAATACAAACATCATCACAGTTATATGTTCAAAGGAGTAGGAAGAAGTATAAAACTTATCTAGTCCTACCCCTTTTTGAGCAATAATGTATATTGATCATTTCCAAAGAAAAGGAAGAAATCTAAATTTCATCAAATACTTTTACCCTTTTGTGTACTATGCTTATCTACTGATACACCTTTCAGTTTGTATATATGTATCATTATTCTTTCTACTTTTTATATCAAATAACTCATATTCATTATATATACCACATTTCTTGAATACATTCAATAAGTTGTTCAAAATCCAGAACAGGAACAAACCATAGTATTACTATATTTTGTAAGTACCAGTATGTAAAATTTATCTTCTTAACTTTGTTTTATGTAGTTTTTTTGTACTAATGTTTTGAATTTGTTTTTGAACTCATCCAAAGATTTACTCATTTTCAGATCCATCTCAAGCTTATTCCACAGATTAACTCCTATTACTGATACACACCTTTGCTTGATGTTTGTTCTTGTTCTGGATTTTTTGTATTGATTAATACCTCTTAGATTATAACAACTATCTCTGATTTCAAAAAGCTTCTGGATATTTTGACAAAGGAGATT
>NW_017805535.1:20373-39732 GCF_001891065.2 Hippocampus comes | reverse complement strand
TTTTCACCTAAAAACGCCTTACTATACATGGTCATTTTTTTCGGCTCAAAATGCCTTACTATACATGGTCGTTTTTTTCGGTTAAAACCGCCTTACTATACATGGTCGTTTTTCCGCTAGCCCACGCTGCCTCGGTGGTCGAGCGAGTTCAGCCACTGCCGTCGCCCTCGTCACCGCCGCCGCCGGGCCCACCGACCGCTGGAGCCCCAGACGAACGTCGCTGCCACTCACTCCCACTGGCCGCCGCCGCCGGGTCCACCGACCACCGGAGTCCCAAACGAACGCCGCCGTCGCTCGCTCTCGTTGGCGTGAGCGCCGTGCGCCAACAGGGTGGAGAGCCCGCTTCAGCCGAGGGACTTCAGGGTTGTCTACCGCTGACGAAGCTTCCTTCCTTCCTTGTGCGTGTCAGATGCGAGACAGTGTGTGCCAAGCACTTCCTGGGGCCTGTGCCGTGACCACAGTTGCAGTCGCAGAGCGGGTCAAACTAGTGGAACTTATAACAACAGCCCAGCAGAACATCACTTCAACCATTTGCGACTACGTGGAGCCAGTGGTTTTGGCTCAGTAGACATCGGAGCGCTAACTCATGCATCGGCTGAGTAGACCTTGGTAGTAGCGTGGACGGCCCCAGGAGCATCGGCACCATCGATGTAACGCCTGTACTTTGCTGTGCTGTGAAAAATGTTCATTGTTTTACACCGGCTTGAGGTTTTCATGTGTGTTTATTGAGCAGCCTGACAGCAGTCGGTAAGAATGAGTGGCAGTATCTCTCCTTCTTGCAGCGCGGGTGAAACAGTCTCTGGCTGAAGGAGCTACCCAGTGCTGTCAGGGTGGGCTGGAGGGGGTGGGAGGGACTGTCCATCATAGCTTTTAGTTTAGCGAGCATCCTCCTGCTGCCCACCTCCTCCAGACTGTCCAGGGAGCAGCCCTAATGAAAGATATATATGGTTTAATCAAGCAAATTTGCATCCAAATGCATTTTGGATACACTGGTTGTATTAAAGCAAAATATATAATGGCTCGCGGCACCTTTCTGTCCGAGACGCCATGGCATCTAAGTTCGCAGAGAAACAATACTTGTTCTTTCTTGGTCTGCTTGAAATGGAGCTGTGATGCAGTTTTCGTTGAAAGGTGAGTCTGGAATGCCTATCTCACTCACACACACACACACACACACACACACACACACACACACACACACACACACACACACACACACACACACACACACATCTAGGGTTGGTGCTACACTGTGGTGGTGGTGGTCATGGGGGTTGTTTATAGCCCTGTCAGAAATCTGTGTAGCCCAGCTTGAGCTCCTCCAGCATTTGATTTGATATTCTAAAATATATTGATAAATTATTTTCTCAGGCCCGCTATGAATCGGTCTAGCCCGCCTTTAGCGCAGGGAGAGAAAAAATCCTGGAGTCATCCCTGCTCATGTCTATATCTGACGTATGTTTGGGGGTTGCATTCGAGGACAAAACACGGAAGTGTTTGTGTTTGCAGAGCTGCCACCTGTTACGGATTGTCCATATTTTATTGGGGAAAGGGATAAGCGCTTCAGAAAATGGATTGATGGATGTTTGGAAGAACATCCTGGGTTGCGCCGTTCAACGTGTGACGGGAGATCCTGGGATTAAAGTAAATCAAGTATCTCAAACTAAAGGTTGATGCTGGGTAGTCAACGCATATGTAAACGACAATGTTTTCAAAAAAAAAATTGTATTTTGTAGATAAAGCATAATAAAAGCGCACTTCACTACTATCATGATAAATCAATCAATCCATCAAACTTTATTTATATATCACTTTTCATAAAATTGGATGTTAGATTTTTTGGGGACTCCATAACATGTGTTTTTTTTTTAGCAAAAGTACAATTAGTAATACATTCAAATAGATTCGGGATTCAGTGGTTAAATGGTTAACGAACAGCAATCGCGGACTTGAGGTACGAGTCTATCTCCTAAAGACTATATATCACAATATCTATGACAACAATGATGTGGCATATCATTCAATAGTAACAAGTAGTAAGTGAAGACCCAGTCAACGACGTGTTGTCAAATCCATTCCGAAAATGGTGCCTTGCTTTAAAATTAACCAGGGGGATTGTGGGCGTGCTGTTTTGGCGAATAGACACAAAGATGGGAACACCAGATATTTTTCAATATTGATATGTTTCCCCATCAATACCTAGAAATGGGCCATTGGAGGTACACTTTAAAGTGTATGGGGATCATACTTTGTGGGTTAAAGTATTAATATAGGTCACAGGTGTCAAACTCAAGCCCCGGGGGCCAGATCCAGCCCACCACATCATTTTATGTGGCCCGTCAAAGCAATTTTGTTTCTTGCTAAAATACCAAAATTGCAAATTGTCTTCAATTTTAAAAGCATTTGGATATCACAAGTATTTTTTTTTGTTACCAATCCCTCTTTTAAAATAAATGTAATTACATTTGAACAAAAATGGTCCCTGATTGCAAAAGTATAGTTAGTCATCATCTTCCTGTGTTAATGAAACATGAGGCAATTGGTGTTCACAGTTAAAATGGCCCCCTGAAGGAAACCCTAATGACGAAGTGGCCCATGACAAAAATACATTTGACACTCCTGATCATATCAGTTTTAGGGAACCGACCATTTGCTATTCGCGGTCGGCTCTGTCCCAAATCCCCGGTGAATAGAGGGGGTCCACTATATATGTATTTTACCTGCTTCACTGCAGTTTTCATATTTTTAATGCAGTCTATACTTCTGTATGGCAGTATAAACATCTCTTAACAACCATATACTGTATATCAATAACGGCTGCGAAGACTGATGTCAAGTCACATAAATTCATAATGCAATCTGTCCACCATGGTAAGAGAAGAAATCAATATTGCTGCTGATTATATAAATTTGTTGGAAATTGTAATAGGCATCAGCGAATCAACTGCAGGCACCCATAAAGATTTTCCTTTTTTTTTTTTAACATGTTATTTGACAGTCAGGAAAACACATGGCTGTGTTCACAGTGTTATTATGTTGCCACCCTCTCTCATACTCCGCTGAATGCTGTGACTTGGATGTCCGTTTTGACCAGACCTCAGGTTTGATGCCATGTATTCAGGCATGGAAACACTCTGTGGAAGGGTTCTAACCACAGGGCTGCTGTTCAATCTTTCACTGGTGAGGTTCGTATTGTTATGTGATTGGTAGAATGTCAAACAGTCATTTTCCAGGATGAGGTCACCGTCATCATCTTCTTCTTCATCGCTGTCACCCTCTACGATGCTGTTACTGAAACATATGACATGACAGACACATCATTAACAGAACTATGCGGCATACACAAAATGGAGTTAAAATGAGTAAAAAACACAAAACAAGAATGATAACAGCAGTCACCCACAATACAGGTCCCGACCCTCCTTTCGTCACTGCATACTTGATTGTGTATTATCCCATTGCCCCCCCAGCGGGGGCACATTTCTACAAACCTACTACTGTACCAATGAAGTCGGGGGTCGTTGTGTTAAACATAAATAAAAACAGAATACAATGATTTACAAATCATGTTCAACCAATATTTAATTCAATACACTACAAAGACATGATATTTCATCTTCAAACTGATAAACTTCAATGTTTTAAGCAACTAATCATTAGAATTAGAACATGGGACAAGTGGCAAAAAAAAAAAAGAGAGTGTTAAGGAATGCTCATCAAACACCTGCTTGGCACAGACTAACTGGGAACAGGTGGATGCCATGACTGGGCATAAAAGGACCTTCCATGAATTGTTCAGTCATTCACAAGCAAAGCTGGAGTAAAGTTCACCTGTTAAGAACTGCACGAGAAAATAGTCGGCCAGTATAAGGACAATGTTCCTCAATGTACAGTTGCGGGAAATTAGGGATTTCATCATCTACGGTCCATAATATCATCAAAAGGTTGAAAGAATCTGGAGAAATCACTGCATGTAAGCGGCCAGGCCGAAAACCAACATTGAATGCCTGTTACCTTCAATTCCTTGAGGCGGCGTTGCATCAAAAACCGACATCCATGTGTCAAGGATATCACCACGCGGGCTCAGCAACACTTTCGAAAAACAATGTCAGTAAATACACTGATGCAAAGTGTAAAAGTGGTCCATGGTCTGACAAGTCCACGTTTCAAATTGCATTTAAAATTTATGGACATCATGAAGCCAAGCAACATCTTCTTCATTGACGCCTCTGCGTATTTCAGCAAAAAAATGCCAAACCACATTCTGCACATGTTACAACAGCATGGCTTCGTCAGAAAAGAGTGTGGGTACCAGACTGGCCTGCCTGCAGTCCAAACCTGCCTCCCATTAAAAATGTGTGGCGCATTATGAAGCGTAATGTATGACAATGGCGAACCCAGAATGTTTCACAGGTGAGGCTATATAGCAAGCAAGAATGGGAAACAATTCCACGAACAAACCTTTAACAATCAGTGTCCTCAGTTGTCAAATGTTGATTGAATATTGTTCCAAGAAAAGGTGATGTAACAGAGTGGTAAGCATGAGCCTGTGCCAGCTTTTTTGGAACGTGTTCCAGCCATAAAATTCAAAATTAGTGAGTATTTGCTATAAATGATAGTGTATCAGTTTGAACATTAATTATGCTGTCGTTGTAGTGTATTCAATTAAATGTAGGTTGAAAATGATTTGCAAATCATTGTATTCTGATTTTATTTAGGTTTAACACAACTAGATTGGAATTTAGTTTGTAGTTGTATTCAGAATAATACCAATAGTTAAAAACAGTCAACAAAACTATATTGCAAAATTATACGTATTATATCATACATTTTTAAGAAAATGTTGAATTACTTTGAGATGTTTTGCTGCAACAAAACAGGTGGAAGGGCGAAATTCATTTCACCAATCTACCGACAAGTTTGAACCAGAATGAAAAGTCTGAACAGTTGTCATTGTCAGAGTTGGCAGATTGGTACTGAGCAGCAGCAGTATCACATCCATTTGTCTCCAGGATCAACAAACTGGATAATAGATTGCTGTAGCACACAACTTGCCTCATTTGTCAGCATGGAAAGAGAACAGCTTTTTCCACATTGCAACTAAAATATCACTGTTCATGTGAGGAAGGCGACCTCGAGTGGACAACAACGGTACTTGCGTCCTCACATAACACGGCATTAACATTTCTTGCTTACCATCAAGTTCTGTGTACGCTGATGGAGAAAATCGGTGTGAGACCTATTCACAGACCTCAGCGATGACCATCTGCAGGCCACAGCGGTGAAAGGCAAGAAGCAGCAGTCGACCCAATTAAAATTAATTAATTATAAATTCATATTTTGTGGCAGAAACGATTCAAGCAATTGTTGCAGTCAAACAATTTCTGTAACTTTCAGTGAGATTTCTGTAGCGGTCAACAGATATTTTGCATGATTCATATTATTGACATGAGCGCAAAGAGCAAGTCTCACATTTGGTTCTCCAGTCTGCATGTTTCAGCTCCTTCCACGGATGTTTCGTACGAGTTATGTCAGTGACCACAGAATACCACTTCAGAAGAGTATTTCAGTATGTTTTGTTTTTAGCCTTTCTTGGGTGTTTTCGCGACACTTTTTGAGGTTATATTCTGTTAAAGCAGCCATCACCTGCAGCTGAGACCAAGATTTCCAACACTGGAAATCACGGTTCTCAACACAATATGCTGTGCAACAAAATATTAAGTTGGGTCATTTCTTTCTTGGAAAGTTGTATTTAGTTTATATTCATTTTTTTCCAATAAATCTGTGGGCCACACGCCCAGTGGTCGAGTGGTCAGTGCGTCGACCTCAAAATGCAGAGGTGCAGGGTTAGATTCCGGCTCCCACCTTCCGGTGTGGAGTTTGCATTTTCTCCCCGTGCCTGCGTGGGTTTTCTCTGGGCACTCCGGTTTCCTCCCACTTTCCAAAACCATGCATGGTGATTTATTGCGCACTCCGAATTGCCCCAAGGTGTGAGTTTTTTGTCTATGTGTGCAATTTGAGTGCATATTATGATTTGTTTATTTCTTCAGTTAACCCAATCATATTAAGTGGCTCAATTGGCTTTCCACTTGCTATCTGGGAATCACAGCAGCTTCTAGCAACTGTTTATTGATTTATTTATACTACTGATTGTTTGTTTTTCCATTCTGTGAGTTATGAATGGGGTCTTACTGACACATTGTCATCAACTTTAAAACTTTGACAAGCAAGGATGGGGTCAGGTTCACCCCTTTGTGAACAAATGCATAAGCAAATACTTCAGCACTTTAAGAAAAACGTTTAACGTACAATTCCCGGCAATTTAGGGAGTTCATTATCCTCAGTCCATAATATCATCAAAAGATTCAGAGAATCTGGAGACCTATTTGCATGTAAGCAGCAAGGCTGAATTCCAACATTGAATGCGTGACCTTTGATCCATCAGGCAGCACTGCATGAAAAAGAAAAATGGCATCACTGTGGAAAAGAGAGCGCCATGGGCTCAACAGCACTTCAGAAAACCATTGTCAATTAACAGAATTTATCGCAACACAGACAAGTACAAGCTCAAACTCTCATGCCAAGCGAAGGCCATATCTTCAAAACAACCAAAAGCTATCAAATAATCAAGGTTATCCGTTTGAACTGAATATCGTGTTGGCTGAAAAGGATTTGCAAATCACTGTATTCTGTTTTACCCATCGTCCCAACCTCATTGGAGCTAGAGTTTATAAATGTGGACAAACACCAATTCTGATTCTGTATATTAGCGCATGACATGCCAAACCTTGCTGTGATAGGTGTGCTGTGAGAGGCAGGACTCGTCGAATCATGAGACAGAGCGGAGCCTGTCGATCCATTTGAGCCAAAAGAACCAGAATTTCCTGTTGTTTTACTCCCTCGATGCATGACATTGTTCCTCTGGTTTGCTGGTTTCACTGTCACTATAAGATTGTGGCTGTTGGCCACCATCATGTCTGTCACCTGAAATGATATGGGGGGATGAGGGGGGTTGCAAGGTCTCAAATTAAAGTTACAAAGAAGTATGCTCATATGACTGTTGATGAACAGGTTTGATCGAACAATATAATATGATATGACCGGAATGAAAAGTGTGGTATTTTCGAAACATAATAATAAACACGAATCATGACACGAGGAATGTCCTACCTGGCCACAACATTCTCTGGTTGCTATGGTAATGTTTAAACGTGCCTTAAAAATAATATACACTGCAAATAAAAAGTGCATGAAAAATCCAACTCACCATCGCCGCTTATTATGCAGAGTAGGCTTGGTGCGCGTGAATCTCCCGTTGAGATAAAGCCGTATTTGAAATAGGACTCCTGATACTGTCTATTAAATGTAGCCTTCTCTTTCTTTAAAGTCATAGGCTCCTCTTCTGTCTCCTGGCTGGGCCTTTTCCCCTTCCCAAAAAAACTTTTCAAAGACTGTTTTTTATTCATTTGGTCTCATCTCGTGAGTGAGAAGCTCGCATTCACCTTTGTCAAGAGTGACATACTGTAGACTGATATAACAGAGGATCCAGTAATTTTTCAAAATAAAACATCTTTCAGATTCCGAAATGAATAACATGGAAGGAATGTAAGTTATTTATTCTTTCTGTGCGGCCCAGCACCAATTGACCCACGGACCGGTACCGGTCCGCGGCCCGGCGGTTGGGGGCCCCGTCCTAGATCACACATTACTTATCAGAAAGGCCAGAGCTAGTGCGCTTGAGGTGCACCCCATTGCATAATGACGTCAGTGATGTTGGAGTAGCACAAGGGCATCTCCCTTTCTGTTTGCCTAACACCTAGGATTTCTAAGAAAACTGTATCATGTCACCTGATGACTCTGTGGTGATGTCATGGATTAAGGATAGACAGGAGCAGGGATCATCTGTGTCAACATTAGCAAACTCAGGAGCCAGTTGTGGACAGAGACCGAGGACCACCACTTGGGCCTTCACTATAATGGGAAGGTTACTGACATGGTGCAGTGTTCCAAATGTACAGTCAGTCTTTAATTCTGTCTGTCAAGTCAATATTTATGCAGCCCTTAATTACAAAAGAGTCCGGGTTGGTCAATCCCAAAATCTCCAAAGCAGTACCTACAAGGAGGTGGTCCACCTCAGATCTTGTCCCAGTCAGTCAGTGCAAAATTCATGTAACGATGTCTGTCTCTCTGTCCCATCCATCTATCTGGCAATCTATCCATCTGTTTAACGATCACTGCTTGAATGATATGGTGGCTTAGAAAAAGGGTTGAGTAAGGCTATTTTCTCACTGCAGCTGAATTCCGATTTTTATTTTATTTGTTTATTCCCATATCGATCTGATTTCTTTCATGCAGCGTGAACAGTTTAATTCCGATTTTTTTTTCTTTTTTCAAATCAGACCCTGCCCTCTTTCATATGCGAATATCAATCAAATATGCATGTGATGTGTCTGCAATATGAACATTTGTACACATCCGATCAAAGTTTCTTTGAGGAGCTGGGCAATATTTTATGAGGCAAAGATGAATCTGGATAAAATCTCTATGGCAGTGGGGATTCTTGAATGTTGGTTTGAGGAGCCACAATAGATGTTAAAATTATTGGTTTGTTCCTAGGTCACGACCATTAGAAAAGCAAATCGTTCTCGAAAGAAAGAGTGTGTAGTTGGCCAATTGCTACATTAGGATTCACAACTACTATCTAACACCAATTGATGTTAGTTTGCTTGCAATTTTTGTTGTTGTTGTGCAAAACTATTGATAGTATTGACGAGGTATGTTAATGGCTCGATACATGCCAGGTACTTCTGGGACTGATTGATGTTGGCTAGTCTCTTGTTGGCCAGGACATCTACTTCCAGGTTGGCCATCATATCAGACTTAGCAGTCAGCATTAAAGCTGATAACATTAAACTGTGGCATTTTGGGATTTGGGTGATCTTAAGAGAGTTTTTTTGTGATGAATCTTTCAAACTGTCGCAGAGACGAAAATGAATCAATTTACTAGTGCATTGCTTGGACTGATTGTGAAGACCAGTAATTCTCAAAGTGTGGTACAGGGCTCCTCTCAGGTGGTACACAAAATTATCATTGAATATCATCACACTCGCAACGTTTATTCATCAATTCTGTTATTGTCTGTGAGACCCTAAAGACAACCAACCAAGTGTGATTTGTGACTGGCTGGGCAATCGAATAGGTGGAGAGAGAATGTGTGTTCATGAAATCACGTTTGCGGGAAATAAATTACAATTCTTGTTTAATCTTGTTTTAACATGGGTACGCTTGACAATAATCATTAGTTTTGTTGATATCTTAGCACTTGTCCTGGTTCCTTCCTTCTTTTCTGAGGAAACTATATTAACAGCTGTGGTTACTGTGGGAGCTCCAAAAACCGCGATGAAGTGAAGCCGCGATAAATGAAGGGCGATATAGCGAGGGATCACTGAACCGCTCAGCAACACATGTGGCCAAAGCATGAGTACAAGAGACAAAATAAAAAAATTTAAAAAAAAAGGCTGGATGGTATCTGAATAATTTTGTGTTATGAAACGTAATTACCTGGTCTAATGATTTTCCTGTAACATCAATCCCATTGACTTCTAGAATTTCATCATTAACGCCCAAGAGCCCGGTACTCTCTGCAAGACCACCACGCACAAGGCGGGATATGAACACTCCTGGAACCTGTGGTAGGGAAATGCATAAAGTAAACAAAACAGTAAGAAGACGAATGTGTACATCAATCTCCATTTGTGAATAACATCCAAAGTGCATGTCCACGGCTCAAGACCGAATCCCGCTGAGAGGCGAAAGTTTGTGAGTGCTGGCAAAGACAGCAAATGCGTGTTCACGTCGGGGTTTGTTCAAGCTCACAAACGTTCGCCAAACAATCTCCAGATGTCCGCCAACCGTTTGAATTGATTTTCTCGATCGCAATGAAATCTTTTCAAAACGTCATTTTGTGAATATTTCCAACCTTCAACGAACCCTAATGAGAACACATTTGCTACCTTGGCAAACACTAGCAAACGTTCGCCCCTCGGGGGATACAGTCTTAAGCCATTGGAGGGTTAAGTTTAGAAGCACCCAACAATGTCTTCAAATGTTGGCCATATTGGAATATGTTATAAATATGTTCGTATAAAATGATGAGTCCTACCTTTTCAACACCGTAAGGTGTCACTCGCATACTGGCGCCATCTCGGATGTAGAAGCCCAGGGGTTTATGGGTACCGTGCTTGTGGAGCCGTACACGGCGATGTGTCTCAGGTAGGATATCCACGTCAATAATTGATGAAATTTGACGGAAGTTCTGTGGTCGGCCGATGAGGAGACCAATTTTGCTCTTTGAGTTGGTAGACAATGAAGCAGGGGTACGGAGTCCTGTCAAACCCAGTCCTTTTTTCCGCCTCTGGAGGGAGTTGGTTGCAAAAACTACAGGTTCATCCTCTTTATTAAGACAGAACAAGATGAGGGGGAGGGGGGGGGAGAAAAGTTATTCGCATTTAAAATTATGTTCATGGTGACAATTGACTAATGGTTAAAAATAAAAGACAAACCTGCTGTTCCTAATATTTTAGAACAAGGGTGTCAAACTGATGGGGAATTGACAAACACAATGTTATCATGTTTAAAATTTTCATTTTGTTACATGCTTGATTGACCTCGAACGCATGTGTTCATACAGCTTGTACACAATGGAGCACAGAGAATCAGGGGTCAATTTGAAGCCTGTTAACTGACAACTTGGAAAGGAAGATTTAACTTCGGGGTGAAAGGGAGTACTCGGTACGCTCCATCATGAGAAAAGGTCACCACGCCAGGTTACAGATGTATCAGTTCGTGGAAAGGCGACTCATTAAAATCTCTGTAACTGTTGATCTATGGATGTGTACCCGGGGAATGCCTTGGCCTTCAGGGGTCCACTGAGGGGCGACCCATTGGGGCTGTCCAGGGGCGTGGTATGTAAATGAAGAAGGGAGTGTTTTTCTGACATATCACTTGTAATTTGCATACACGATCAATAAAAAGCCGGCAAAGGCTGCAGAGGTTGGGTGTCAGTTGAGAAGCGCACACAGAGCGGCTTCATAGAAAACTGCGCCTCCTGCCGGCAGTGAAAGTCGATCTGTTCCTGCGTCGAGCTTCTGTTCAACTGTCCGAGCGAACATCTCTGACACAAACTCATTTTTGTCACGGGACAGCTTTTAGTTGCAGTTTCCCCTGGAGGGCCGTTATGACTGAAACCAGATAAAGAAGTCAAGAATAACGGTTTATTCATCTATTGTAAGTTATTGTAATGAGGGGTTTGGTAAAATGCTTACAGTATCACTCTTATTTATTACAAATGAGAATTTGAAATTTTGGTTGAGATTTTTGCAAGCATCATGAAAGTCATCATCTTTGATTTGCTTTCGCGGGCCACATAAAATGATGTGGCGGTCCAGATCTGGACCCCGGGCCTTGAGTTTGACACAAAGTTTTAGAATGACATATAATAATTGAGGTAATGTAAATATTAGATACAGCTCATTATAATGCATTAGACTGTAGTTTCACACCACAGAAAAATTATACCCACAACAATGACCATATTGTTAAATGAATACTTCTCTGCCAAAACTACTTTTATGTCTCATTGCACTGTTTTCTGCCTTAATATTTAGTTTTTGAAAATCTCTTCTCATTTGGACAAGATATACACTTGTCAGATACAATGTTATTTAAAAACAATTTGTGTGTGCCGTACTGCACTGCAAACTTTTGGTAAATTGTCAAATGATTTTTTTTTCCTTTAATCCCTGCAGTTACATTACTAAGATGTACTTAAATGTTCTCAATCACATATTTTTTAATGGTCCCAAACTAAGGTTTGTATTGCTAGCTAAACTGTGATGTTAGCTTACCTGTAAAGACGAATCAAGTTAGACTTTGTCGTTATTGTGTATTCATTCAGTGAGATGCAAACCATGCATTTTGGCATCCTATCTTAAACAACGTCATTGACAAAATAATCCATAAATTCAGATAAATGATCCTTGGAGTTAATTTTATGCTGGTGTTGAGGTCATCACTTCACACCGACAAGTGACACTGACTGGGTTGCCAGGTTGGCGTGAATGAAAGAAAATCCCTCTTTTTTTTTTTTTGCTCATGCTTTTCTTCCCAAAAAGACAAACTGTCTTAAGATGCAGATTTCATACTATAAATTTGATGCAGTTCAACTCTAAGTCAATTCGGGTCACTTAGATACCAAGTCCCAAGTCAAGCCATTCCAAATTTTTGCTAAGCAAGTCACAAGTCGTAAAAATAGCAACTCGAGTCAACTCATATGCCTTAAGTAGACCATCTCTGGATCTCATTCTATTGTACGAGTGGTCAGACTGTTATTGATTGTATTGGCAGTGTTTTCAAACTGACTGAGCGAACAAGCCAGCCAGGAACATGCTAGGAGCTTTGAAAACAGAAGGCAGGTTGGTTTGGTTCGGCTAAGCTTGTATGATTTTTAGCGCCACGTCAGAAGGGGCTGCCGTCTTTATTGGAATTTGAAGAAAAAAAAAACATGAAATTAATTCAGTGGAAAAAAAGGATCAAATGATGACTCAAGTAAATCACCTATTTTACTGCCTACGCTGCTCTTCTCAGGAATAATGTGACATCTTCGCTATTTTCAGATGTAATTTTTAGGGCAAGTAAAAAACTTGTCAGCCAATCAGAGAAGAGTCAGAGAAACCAAAGGGTCATGTTGAATAAAAAAAAAAAAAACATTTAATTCACACTTAATTTGACAATATTTTTGATGTATTTTCACAATCATAAGGCATACTTAAAAGTCTTACTTTTTTTTCAAAAAAGGACGGGGCGCCCTATAATGCTGGGCGCCTAACATTTTTTCCAAAATGGATGGGGCGGCTTACATTGCCGGTCCTTTTAATGCCGGGCGCCTCAAGTGTGCACCGAGGTCCAAAATCTGAAAATGTTGTGTGACATTGATGAGCGCGCTGCTTGACTGGTTGGGAGCATTTCCTACCGACACGCTGCTTATATCAAGGAAAGGCAGACGTGACTGAGGACAGGATGCGGACGTTAAAGGGGGAAAGATGCGTGTGAAAGAGGATGCTGAAGGCACACCCCGAGTAAGTGTGTACGTTATTGCATTGTGCAAAACAACACTGGTTTGGCGAAGGACCCCTGAAAAAGGAACCGATGAAGAGACACGCTTATGAAGCACAGTTTAAACTGCTAGCTATCAGTTACCTCGAGGAACGTGGGAATCAAGCAAGTGCCAGAAAATTTGAGATCAACGAATGCATAGTTCGCAAGTGGATTGACGAGAGAGAACCTGGCATGTTTGATGGAGAACTTGCCCAGCGTACATTTGGGAGAGAGGAGATGAGGACTTGTGGATTTGTGGATGAGGATTGATCCAAAAAATAGTAACGTGAGTACATTGTTAAATACTTAAATCAAGTACAAGCGAACTTATTTTTGCTCCCGCTGCATGCTAGCGTATGTTTTAGCATTCATGCATGCTACCGGGGCAGCGAGAGAGACCGAGACAGCAGTATTGGTACTCGCTAATGGCAGAGAATGAATAAAATATAAAGTAGTCATACTCAGTCTGAAAAAAGTGGTATCGCTTCATCTCTTCAAAAGAGTATTCCTTTTACAATAGTTGATTTCACTCCATGGTTTATTAAGGTTTTTTTTTCCATATATACATCCCTCATTGAGAGCCTCCATGAAATTTCAACTGTCATTTAAAAAAAGTCCCAATCTACAGAATATGATAACTACCCCATCCTTACCTTTCTTGGTGATGATAATGCGGAGCAAGGGATTTGCTGATGAAACAGCTTTGTGGAAGTTATCATCATTGTTGATTGGAAGAAGGTCTCCATGGTCATCTGCGTATCCCAGTAACATGTCTACTTCTGGGATGTGATGGATTGTCTGGAGGAGGCTATAGAACTCTTGGAAGCCACCCGGGCAGTTCCTCTTAAAAGCAAAGCGACGGTATTCTGCGTCAAACTGCAAACAAGACATTGAACAGTAAGAAATGCTATTTTAAACAATTGAAAGGCATGCATGGCAGATTGAACCCATGTATTATTAAGATTGTGAATTATAATGGAATATTTACTTTTCCATCCATTTTCTAATCCTGATCACATTTGTGGCCATCACCTGAGGACAATTTAGAGCAGTGGTTCTTAACCTTATCGGAGGTACCGAACCCAACCATTTCATGTGCACGTTCACCAAACCCTTCAGTCGTGAAAAATAAAATGTGATTTTTTACAAATTCAAGACATTAAAAAACACATTTATTTAAAACAGAAAAAAGTAAATGACATGTATTATATATTTTTTTTAATTGTATGACGTACTAACACGACAGTCACAAGGTGACCACTGAGCGAACTAAATTTACCGCAGCACTGATTGGACAAGCAACATAATGTGATCATCTGCAGCCAGCGATGGCCAAGCAGGCGTGTCATAACTGTTATGTTGAGTCGGTTGTGTCTTAACCTCCATGGCAGAGGCTCCATCGAACCCCTGAGACCTGATTCACCAAAACCCTGGTGTTACTGGCGCTACTGAGCTATCCAGCTGCAACACAACCTGCGAAGGTGTACGCTCAGTGACAGGGTTCGGACAGCAGAGCAGACCCACCAAGACTTGAAACTGAAAGGCACTGGAAGGCATAGGAGGTCGCACATAACAGCAATGCACAATGGCTGGTGACACTGAGAGAGGAGCACAGCAACCTCCCTGAACAGAACCCAGTTACCATATCAGTGGCAGACATACAGGAAAGAGTCTCAGATATGAAAAACTGGACAGCACATGGTTCACACCTACTGGCTGAAGAAACTCACTGCACTCCACAAGCGCTGAGCAGCACAAATCAACCAGTTGCTGAGGGATGGGACTCACCCAGGATGGCTAACCAAAGGGTGAACGATCCTGATCATGAAGGATCCCTCAAAGGGTGCAGTCCCATCCAACTATCGGCCAATAACCTGTCTCAGGCATCATTGCGGCTAAGATAAGTGGACACATGGATCAATACATGATCGAAACACAGAAGGGCATTGGTAGAGATACCAGAGGAGCCGAACATCAGATGGTGACTAAGAGAGGCAAGGCAGTCCACACCGAAGGGGTCTCACTCCCTGAAGGAACAAAAGAAGACATTGAGGACAGCTACAAGTACCTCGGTATACCACAAGCCAATGGCAACCTCCAACTGGCAACAAGAAAAGCGGCGACGGCCAAATACCTCCAGTGGGTGAGGAAAGTCCTAAGAAGCCAGCTCAATGGCAAGAACAAGACCCGGGCAAAAAACAGCTATGCCCTGCCAGTGATCAGATACCCTGCAGGAATAATAAGGTGGCCAAAGGAAGAGATTCAGACCACGGATGTTAAGACCTGAACGTTCCTAACCATGCATGGAGGGTTCCATCCCAAATCCAGCACCCTGGGACTGTACACAAGCCAGAAAGAAGGAGGCCGGGGACGAGTGAGTGTGAGAGCCGCTGTCCAGGATGAAACATCCAAGCTCCACAAACACATCAAAGAGAAGGCTCCAATGGATGACGTACTCAGAGAATGTCTCAGACAATGGGGAACAGAGGATGAGGTGCTGGTAGAGCGACCATCATGGGAGGACAAGCCCCAACACGGTATGTACCAATGGACCATAACTGGAGTGGCTGATCTCAGAAAGTCCTATCAGTGGCTAGAGAGGGCTGGCCTGAAGGACAGCACAGAGGCACTCATCCTGGCTGCTCAGGAGCAGGCCCTGAGCACCAGAGCCATTGAGGCCCAGATATACCACACCAGACAAGACCCAAGGTGTAGGTTGTGGAAAGAGGCACCTGAGTCTATCCAACACATAACTGCAGGGTGTAAGATGCTGGCAGGGAAAGCCTAAATGGAACGCCATAACCAGGTGGCTGGCATAGTCTACCGAAACATCTGTGCGGAGTATGGACTGGAAACCCCAATGTGAAAATGAGAAAAACCTCCAAAGGTGGTGGAGAATGACCGAGCAAAGATTCTGTGGGACTTCCAGATCCAGACTGACAAGATGGTAATGGCGAACCAACCAGATATCGTGATCATAGATAAAGGGCAGAGGAAAGCCATTGTAGTGGATGTAGCAATCACAAGTGATGGAAACATCAGAAAGAAGGAACAGGAAAAAGTGGAGAAATACCAAGGGCTCATAGAGTAGCTGGAGAGAGTCTGGAAGGTAAAGGTGACAGTAGTGCCTGTGGTGGTCAGAGCACTCAGGGCAGTGACCCCCACACTGGATGAGTGGTTGCAACAGATCCCAGCAACAACATCGGACATCTCAGCCCAGAAAAGCACAGTGCTAGGAACAGCAAGGATACTGCGCAGATCCCTCAAGCTTCCTGGCCTGTGGTAGAGGACCCGAGCTGAATGTGGGACAGACACCACTCGAGGGGTGAGACGAGGAAATTATATATTCACCCATTTGTAATATGCTTGTATTTCTATTTTCTATTTATATTGATTTATATACTTTTTGTCTTATACTTCCTCCCTTTCATAATTTTGCTGCTGTAAATTGGGAATTTTTCCATTGTGAGATAAATAAAGTTTTCTTATCGTATCTGAATATATATGTGTGTGAAGTGCATGAACAAACTGTCCATTTACATGAAGAAACTGAAAAACTGTCATTAAATGTCGATGTGCACCCTTTCATCAAGTAATAAAGTGATTATGCCAAATAAATACAATGTACCGCTACCACTGCACTGCTTTAATATGATTAAAAACTGTCCACCCCCCCACCCCTCCAAAAAAAAGTTTTCCGAGCACGCTCAATAGAAAAATTCAAATTGGAAAAAAAACTAATCAAGGAATAACTGTTGTAAACATTCACTTCAAAGTATTACATGTGTACATGGATGTAATCTTGTACGAAAACATTCAAACTAGTGCACAGAATCCTCTGTCATGGTTGCAACTAACAATGCTGCCAATAACATGTGCGGTGTGGTCTACAACGCAACAGAACTACCTTAGCAGTGACAATGTAAGACACCATCCACTGTGACGTGTGCTCTCATAGCTAGCGGGAATACATGGACCAAGTCGGTAAACCCATCATGCACAACTTATAGCATGGCACAGCATCGATTTGCAAACAATAATGCTCGGCTAATAACTGCAGCCTATATAGTTTACCGTTCTTCCAATCCCGATGGGTCTCGCCTCCACTCCCTGTCCAGCGATTCGGGGACATTTTCCGCATTCTGAGCATCCGCCTCGTACATGTATGGTCCTCTTCCTCCAACTCCTCAAACACCTGGATCCCCTCAGATATGTTTGAAACGATGCTTTCCGAATCAGTTTATGACTGACTTTGTGCACTTTCCATAATGATCCCCGCTAATGTTGTCTTCAAGTGACGTCACACTTTCGGGTTTGATGCTCATCAGGATCTCATTTTGGGTAAGCGATTACTTCGTCAAATTTACGAAATAGAAATAGTTTTTTCATGCTTTATTTTGTGTATTTTGTTGAATTAATTTATTTGTGACATAAAAATATTTAAATTGGGATTTTCTAAAAGTACGTAACAGTTGATCTTTAAAAACCATTACTAAATCTGCCTATTACCACCTGAAAAACATAGCTTGAATTCAGGACTTTCTGTCTCAACCAGACACATAAAAACGTGTTCATGCTTTTATTTTCAGAAGGCTACATTACATAATGGTGTCTTGATTAAAAAAAAAAAAAAAAAATTAATCAGGTAGCTGCAGCTAATCCAACATTCTGCTGCCAGAGTCCTTACAACCCCCTGGATATTGAACCACATCACACCTGTCCTCAAATCACTACACTGGCTTCCTGTAAGTCAAATAATAGATTTTTAACATCTTGCTGTTGGTCTA
Source organism: Hippocampus comes (assembly GCF_001891065.2). Taxonomy (NCBI): domain Eukaryota; kingdom Metazoa; phylum Chordata; class Actinopteri; order Syngnathiformes; family Syngnathidae; genus Hippocampus; species Hippocampus comes. Next base: position 21,790 of record NW_017805535.1, on the reverse strand, counting down.
TGAATCTCTCAATGGTCTTGGACCAAAATACAAAGCATCCAAACCCCTCAGGTCATCTGGGACAGGTCTATTGTGTGGTCCCAGAACCAGACCTAAACAAAGTGAAGCAGCATTTAGTTACTATGTTCCTCCCCTGTGGAACAAGCTCCCCAAATACCTGAGGTCTGCTCAAGCTGTCAGTTCACTTAAATCTGGGTTGAAAACATTGTTTGCTGCCTGCAGCATTCTCATGAATCTATCTTTATTATCGTTTCAATTCCCATTTGTATGCTGTCTTTTAATTTATCTAGACTTATGCATTTTTTAATGATTTTAAACTAATGAGATTTTTTAAATTATGATTTCTTTGCAGTGTTTCAATAATTGTGTTTATCTTTCTGAAATGCTTTAAATATTTTACGTAAAGTACTTTGATTTGTCTTGTACATGAAATGTGCCATACAAATAAACTTGCCTTGCCTTGTCCTGATTTGTTGAGTTTGAAGGCTCTATTTTCATATATAGGCGCATGTGCAGTCGGCCGGGTCAAGTCAAGTTTTGGGAAGTTTGGCAGACCGTGCAATGCCTCGCTGGGCATTCCTGTAGACCAGGGGTCGGGAACCTATGGCTCGCGAGCCATATATGGCTCTTTTGATGATTGCATCTGGCTCACAGATAAAAAAAAAAAAAATTCTCGCTTGTTTATTAATGCATCCATCGATCGAATTTTCACTGCTCATTTCCTGTTCGAGCTGCAGTTGGCTCCAGGAGCCATTTTGATTGGATGATACTGGCCAACGTTGCTGTTGGTGTGGAAACAGGTCTACGCCCCCTTTTGAATCAACCCGCTCGGCCATTAGCGCAAAGATAATCCTAAGCGAATAAGATGGCGGAAAAAAAAAAAGATGACGTGTTTGGTAGACTTCAGGACAAATGGACCGAAGGATTCGCCTTTGTGGAGAGAACAGGTTCTGCGGTGTGTCTGATTTGCAATGACAAATTGCGAGAGATAGCAGAAAGGAAGAGTGCAAGCTACTGAGCAGTGTGCAAGCTAGCCAGCAGTAACTTTGCGTATGGACCCGGCAAGATTACTTTCATTCCGATAGTTTTGCTGGATTTTTAGCAATCGTGAGGAACGGAAAACCATTCACATTAATAGTGAGTATAATCACAAATTATTTTAAAAAATACATTCATAGGCTTATTATACTGACATTTTGTTGAAATCACTTTGAAAATACAGTTTTATATATATATATTAGAGCTGTCATACGATTAAAATATTTAATCTAATTAAAAATGCAACTGTCATAATTAACTCAAATGAACTAAAAATTAATCATGATTACTCACACATTTTTTTATCGTTTCTGAATTTCCGTTTATTTTTTTGTCCTATTTTTCCCCATTTGAATGCTCTCATCAACATGGAATCATG
>NW_017805535.1:17503-19903 GCF_001891065.2 Hippocampus comes | reverse complement strand
AGTCTTTTATTCCTCTCCCGAAACAGTGTCTTCTCCCACTTGGTGTACCTTAGCCTTCTCCACTACGTACAATCTCTGAACACAGCTTGTAATGGAGGCTCTCGCTGGCAATCCGTAGTGGAGTCGTTAAATGCAATGCGAATGATTTCATCTTGAGTCGAGCTGTGGACAATGTTGACTGGCTTGCATGCAGCAGCCATACATTTAGCTAAGGTTTCAGCAAATTTGTTCTTCGTCGTGTCATCCATTTTCTTCGCTTTGAAATGATCCATAGCTGTCTGTCTGAGACGAGGGGGCGGAGTACTCACATCAGCTGTGTGCTTGGCCATTAAGTGGTATTTCAGACTCAACGTGCTATGATGATAGCTCAGTTTGCGTTGAGTTGAGTTTACGACTGCAAAACATACAGGTAACTTTGGTCTTGTCAGTGGAGCAATCTGGCAACTTTTTAAAAGTAAACTTTCCATTCATAAACTCTTTAAGTATCCGTTTTCAGTGTCTTGCGCTGCCGTGGCTGGCAAAACAAACGTGCATGGACCTATGCAGCGCATATATAGAGAGAGAGAGAGAGAGAGAGAGAGAGAGAGAGAGAGAGAGAGAGAGAGATAGATAGATACCTGTATATGGCTCTCACTGAAATACATTTCCAAATATTTTGCTTTTATGGCTCTCTTAGTCAAAAAGGTTCCCGGCCCCTGGTATAGACCGAGAGCATTTTCTATTACACGCCCCTGACGCGCCTGGCAATTTGGTAACGGAATGTGGACTAGAAATCACACACAGACGCATGATCGGGGATGGATAGCGTTCTCCAAGTTCCCATTTTACATTGGCCAATTTAATATCATCCGCACATGGAGACCTTCTTGCAGCTCTACATAAACGCACTTTGCGTGCACGGATCTCCTGCATGGACTCCAATTAGCGAATCTGTTATGCTGCCACCATGTGGAACGCGTGCCTCATCTGTGCTAAATTTAAAGGGAATAACGGGAGACGTTTTGGCCGGTAATCAACTTGGGCATGTTCACTCCCACAATGACGCAAACACCCATTCCTAACTGCGCCCATTTACGAAAAATGCCAAAAGAAAGAAAACCCATTGAGGCCCATAGCTACACTGCACTTTGAGCTAGACTCGCGCTGGCCCCAAAAATAAGGCCAACAGCTTTAACTCTTTCACAACTTCTCAGTTGTCAGGATTTTCAGGGTTTGGCTGAAATGGGGTCCCTGGCATGAGTTGTCCCTCCCCTTACTGCATATGTATTGAGGGCTTTCATTCCATCAGTGGCTATCTGCTGCAATTACAAGTTACTTGGTTGTACTAACCTGGCTTATTTCAACCACTACAGTGTTCACCATAAATCTGTTTCACCACCCCGAAAAAATACTTCTTACACGAAATATTACATGCTTTGTGTTATTTGGGTTGCAGTGTTTCTGGTGGTCGACTGGTGAGAAGGGCTGCCTCAAAGTGCAAAGGTCTAGGGTTTGATTACAGCCCCGGCCTTCCTGTGTGGAGTTTGCATGTTCTTCCCATGCCTGCGTAGGTTATCTACGGGTCCTGTGGTTTCCTCTCACATTCCAAACCTATGCTAGTAGGTTAACTGATCATTCTCAATTGTCCTTACGTGTGATTTTGAGTGGGAATGATTGTTTGTCTATGTGTGCCCTGCGATTGGCTGGCAATCTGTTCAGGGTGTACCCCGCCAACTGCCCAAAGAGAGCTGGGATAGGCTTCAGCGTGCCCGCGACTCAGATAATGGAAGGATGGATGAATGTCCAAGTTGGCCACCACATGCTGCAGCTGTGGAGAGTTGAACCCCCCCCTCCCCTCCTGGTGCTTTTTCATTTGGCTGCAGCCACAATTTTGCATTGTATCTTTGCACACATTCGAACTTTGAATAATCATTTTACCTTATTTTGTTTGATTTTTTTATTTTCACAAGTTCTGGGACTTACTAGGCTAACCTAGGATCTCAGGTCTTGTATTGTGTACCATATCATGTGGAATTGTTTGTTCGAATGACAATAAAAATTCCTTCAATCCTTGAAAACTCAACATTGGATATAACTTGAAAGGACAACCAGAAAATGATTTAGTAACAATGTAAAATAAAAATATGTTAAAAGGACAAATAAATGAATGAAATAACAAGAAATAAAAAACACCGCCTATTCCTGATGTGCACGCCTTGGCATGTTTAAGGCACTGTAGTACTGTGCAATGTGTAGAGTACACACGTACTAAAGGGCTGCCACAAACAATTATTTTACTATTTGACTAATCACCGCAGTAGGCGCGGTAAATCTGATTAAATATAAATCACAGCAAATCGTACCAGCAAGCAGCTGCTTTTGTAATAACACCATTAGCTTAGAGCTTGCATCATATATATA
>NW_017805535.1:12909-17488 GCF_001891065.2 Hippocampus comes | reverse complement strand
TATATATATATATATATATATATATATATATATTTAAGATGAGAGTACATTCAACTTTTCTCAAACGTGGCAGCTTGTACCAGCATTCCTGGGATGTTTATAAATGATGATGCAACTCAAACTTCAGGTGAAACTTTAACCTTATTATTTTTTATTTTTGGCTGTAAATGTTTAAGCCATTTTAAAATGGAACTAAAAACTATGCACTGATACAATGAAACTATCTATAAATTCAAAAATACTTCACATTTCACTCCTTTTGGGCACCGTGCCTTTTTTTTAATGTAGAAGGCAGTGGAATCAGTGAAAATAAATACTGTAAATAAACGATGACGACTGCGACATGTCATCATAATACGCTCAAAATACCTGCCTCAGATAGGAAAACGTGTTGTGTGTTTCCTGTTTATAAAAGCAAATTACAAACAAACCATCTTTTCTGACTGACCGTAAGGACGAGCAATCAGTGCATCAAATTCATTTCCTCCGATATCATCAAATATTGGATCAGTACCCCGACGTCATTCACCAATCACTCACTTTACTTTTGACCTCCACCACGCTGTCCGTGGCTTTGAACGACGTCTGCTGTTGCTGTCGTGACATTCTTCCCTCGGGTTGGATGATCAACTGCGGCACTGCGGCTAAAATCATTCAGCAATGTGACAGTTGTTTTCCTTGTCCGCTCCGGTTAAAGCAATTCCAACATCGAACAGGCGTGGGAGACCACTGGCCAAATTCACTAAGCATACCACACGCCTTTTGGCTTTTCGACGTATATTGTGTCAGAAGGTGATGAGCGAAGATCCATTGGCTTCGAGACAGGTGGAATCTTCTGAATTTTCGTGTACGTGATGCGAGGCGAGCGAGCCGAGTCACCGATGTGGATCCACCTCCAATCGGAGAAGGGTGCCGACGGAGGGCGGGGCATGATGGAAAACGTTCAAAACAATGACATGCCAACCCACTGCTGCTATTCGGAGAAATGCCTTCATCACCACAATACACCTGTGCACGCGCGCGAGTGTGTGTGTGTGTGTGTGTGTGTGTGTGTGTGTGTGTGTGTGTGTGTGTGTGTGTGTGGTGGGGGTAGAAATTTAAGAGGTAGTGTTGTTTTAAATATGTAATAAAAATAAAAATACATAAATCAACACTCACCGACATTCTTAGTACAAAATTACATCTATTTTAATTGTGTGAAGTAATCTCACATTCCTCAGGTGTCTCATGTACAGTATTTGTGCTATGTTAGCTATTTTCCCAACACCCCCTTCAGCGCCGTGTTTCTGTGTCAAGGTGTGACAGGGGCTGTGTTGAAGAACAGGTTCTTTACTCTGCTTGGGTGTCTAAAATTTACATGGTATGTTTGTCAGGGTTAAAGGTGAGGGGTGGAAAAAGTGCATCACAGAGACCATTTGCCCACAAGTGTTTGTGAGATATCATTATGATCCCCTGCATCAAGGTTAATTTGTTGTTTTTTTTTTTAACCAAAATTTCAAAACGATAATCCAAGTTGATCTAAATTTGCATCAAGGAGTCACGTGTTTTGACACAAGTTCCAGGCACTGACCATAGACGTGAAGTCAGGACCCAATTTAAGCAACACTATCCAGCCACATAAAAAAAATCCTCCCCTGTAGTTTCTTATTGGCACTGACTGGCCAATATGAATACAATGAACACCCACTGTTAAGATGGAAACAACTGCAGTTATACCTAAAGCAATCATGCGTGGACCTGTCTATTTATAAATAACTGCATTAGTTTTGTTTGCCGTTGTGTGTGGCAGGATTATCGGTCGCGCCAGACAGAGGCCTCACATCACATACAGCACACTGACTTTTGAAAAAAGTATAGTTATCCAAAGTGTCTCAGTAAAACAATCTGAGTTATAGTCGACTCCACTTTCTTGCTTCAACTGCATAAGAGTTCAAATGCAAATGTTTTTTGTTGTTGTTTTTTTTTGTAAACAGAGCTATATGAATATTTCTTTTATATTTGTTTCCAGGTCAAAGCTAGTACTTTCTATTTTGTCTGTCATCAGTCATATGTCTAAAATTTACTGCTTGCCCTCCCAGGTAATTTTTGACATATGTAGTACAGCTGTTAATGGGAGTGAATGAGGTAAGCAATTAAGAGGCTAATTTTGAATAAATAGTTTTTGAGTATTTCAAAGATGTCTTTGTCATTTTGATCATTTTCATGTCAATTGTAAAACCTGACAACTCTGAAAAAAATGGCATAACAGACCAGCCAATTTTTAAAATTAACTGTTAAGTTACTCTGAAATGCTCAGTAGTAGGCTGTGTGAATAAAAATTAATAACAGGTGAGTGTACTAGAACCACAATCCCTTGGAGGAAGTCTTCACCTTAACCAAAATAACCGAAATCCCTCGGGAAGATAAGTGGTTCAGAAATGTATAGATACAGCTTAAACCAAATATTTCAAAGGGAGAAAAACGCCCCATTACAGTAATTATCTGGTATGCGACCCTGCATATCGATCTGACACCAAGTAAATACAAGGGCAGTATTGTCAGCAATTAAAAAAATCCCCAAAGGCTTGAAGTTAAAAAAGAAGCCACCATGGACACAACAAAGGTTTTGGTTGAAATTTTTGAGAGTGAATCTGGCGAGCTCCTCTGTATTTGTGTGAATGCATGTATGTGTGCTGGTGGGCAGGCAGATCCGAGGTAGTGGCTGACTTGCTTACTTGTTCGTGTTGCTAAATCTTTGGACAAGCCTACCGTAGGGCATCAATCTGTGTCTGAACTTGCAGATTTTCATTCTAAAGGACCGACCCAGCTCAGTCTATTGAGATGCTGATTTTCTGTCTCGTCAACCTGCAGAAATGGACAAAATGACATCAAAATGTACAAACAAGTGTAAACCAAAGGATTTAATTGCTATAAGCACAGGACTCAATGCAGATCAGGAAAGCTGCATGGACTGGATTTAAGCCATTACATGCAACGTTCAAGTACTGTCCCAGCTCACAGATTCATGTAAAACACCAGTCGAACCAATACCAGTTAAATATATTCAAACAAAGCAACGAGATAATGAAGTCTTACAAAGAGTAATCACACTCAAACAGAAAAATGAATGATTAAAATTGGAACAAAAAGTGCAAGATTCAAGTGATTTAAAAAGGCTTTTGAGAGAATTGTCTAATCTGTTCCTCAATAAAGATGGAATGTTGTGGTGAAAGACTAAAATAGGCCGGCCCGGTGGACAAGTGATTAGCACGTCGACCTCACAGTGCAGACGTCGACGTTTACGGAAGAGCGCCTGCGCCACGAATAATAATATTACCCATCCAGCCATTTTCTAATCCGCTTATCCTCACAAGGGTTGCAGGAGTGCTGGAGTCTATTCCGGCTGTTTTGGGCAGTAGGCAGGGGACACCCTGTACTGGTTGCCAGCCAATCGCAGGACACACACACACAAACAACCATCCATGCTCACAATCACACCCGGGGACAATTTCGTGTGTTCCATTAACCTGCCATTTTCCCCGTAGAAAACCCACACAAGCACGGGTAGAACATGCAAACTCCACACAAGAAGGCCAGAGCCGGAATCCAACCCTGCACCTCTGCACTGTGAGGCTGATGCACCAGGGGACCACCGAGCCGCCCTAATAATAATAATGATGATGATGGTGATGATGATGATGATGATGATGATGCGCTGTAAGCATCTGATAGGCAACTTAGCTTGGTAGCAATGAAACTTGTGTGTAAGTATATAACACTCTTTCTGTCGCTCTTAATCATTGTAGATGATCACGAGGCTGGCTGCGAGTCGGTGATTGCATGCAATTTGGGCACATCCGTTATCGCTCTCCTGGTGGGACACAATTGTGCCGAAGTTCACCACTCAACGGTTTTGCAAAACTTCCATGTGTCCAGGGAGTCATTCCTCTACATCTGTGATCGTCATGATAATACTGATGTCGTTGGTGCCAGTGTCTGGCCCGACAAATACCGTATTTTCACAACTATAAGGCGCCATTAAAAGTCTAAAATTTTCTCCAAAGTGGACAGCACACCTTATAATGCGGAGCGTCTTGTGTATGCGCTGAGTACCAAAACCTGACTGAGAGCCGACACGCTGTTTATATAGAGAAAAGGCGGAAGTGAATGAGGACAGGCATGCGGCGAAGAAGTCGGCCAATCAGTGAAGGGTGGGCGTGTAAGTGGACGCTAAAGGCATGCCCCTAGCAGGTACCAGCACCTGTATAAAGTGTGGATATGTGCTTTATTGCAAAACACTGCCACCTATGGTGATTTGTAAGCGAAAGATGCTGCCGAAAGCGAAGTTTCCAGCCGGCGTCATCGTCAAAGCAAACCAAAAGGGCTGGATGGACGAGGAGAAGATGAGAGGGTGGCTAAGTGAGGTGTATGTTAAGAGACCGGATGGCTTTTTCCATGCCTCGCCGTCACTCTTGATTTGCGACTCCATGCGTGCCCATCTCACAGCAGCGGTGAAAAACCAAGTCAAGCAAATGAACTCTGAGCTTGCCGTCATTCCCGGAGGCTTGAATAAAGAACTCCAACCGCTGGACATCGGCAT
>NW_017805535.1:5486-12868 GCF_001891065.2 Hippocampus comes | reverse complement strand
GAGAGTGACTCTGACAACGAGAGGGAACCCGGCGTTTTCGATGGATTACCGGTAGTTGCACAATTGTTCAATTCTGATACAGAAGTTGAGGACTTTGATGGATTTCTGGGTGATGATTGATCAAAAAACGTGAGTACATTGTAAGCTGGCTAAATAAAATGCAACCGAACTCAGTTTTGCTTCCGTTGCCTTTTTAAAAACGTGTTTTTAGCGTGTATCCGTATGTCTTAGCATGCTACCGTATGCTTCAAGCTAACGTGTTTTTAGCGTGCGTGCACGCATGCCGTATGTTTAAGCTGGCGTATGTTTTACCACTGTAAAACTGCGCCCAGTAATACAGTGCGTTTTGTCTATGTGTAAAATACCAAAATAGCACCCGTTAGTGAGACTGCGCCCAACAATACGGTGCGCCGAATGGTCGTGAAAATACGGTAATTGGGGCCAGCTTAAGCACCATTTTCAAGTACCACAGCTAGAGGTAGAGGTAATTTCTGTGGTGGAAAAAGAAAGAACTGGTGGTAACCTGAGCACAAGCGGAAGGTGGAAAAGGGCCATATATGAGTGACTACATTGGAACACGTTTTTCCTTGCCCAGACAGAGCCAGATGGGGCTCGATGGCGAGTGCCTGGTGGCTGGGCTTACACCCATGGGGCCCGGCTGGGCTCAGCTCAAAAAGACAACGTGGGTCCTCCTTCCCATGGGCTCAGCACAGCAGTTCAGACTTGACACACAGTCGTGAGTCTGGTACCAGTTCTCGCGAGAGGGATTGGACTGTCTGACATATTATCAAATATGTGGCTACATGTTTTGGACTCCTCTCTTCGGGTGTCAACTTATCACCACCTGGGGTGAGTTGGCCGAGATGCTGGGGGGAACATACCGGTCCAACCTGGCAGACCCAAACGTATCATGAGGGTTTACTGGGATCATTTGGCAGAAGCCTCTGTTAGAAAGTGTTTCAACTTCCACCTCTGGAAGAGCTTCGTCCACGTCCCAGGGGCGGTGAAGGTCATTGAGTCCAAGTGGACCGAGTGGACCATGTTCCATGCCTCTTTTGTTGAGGCGGCTGATTGGACTCGCTGTCAGGTGGTTGGTGCTGTTGTTGTGGCAACCCCTGAGCTCGCTTGTGGACAAGCTGAAGAAGGAATCCTATCAGGCCTCTTGGGCCTCAGAGACTCCAGAACAGATGATGGGTACCAGCTGGCCAAGCGGAACACAGCTTCGAGGCAAAAACTCGGGTGTGGGAGGAGTTCGGCAAGACCATGGAAACCGACTTCCAGACAGCTTTGAGGAAATTCTGGCCCACCATCCAATGTCTCAGGAGGGGGAAGCAGTGCACCATTAGTACTGTGTATAGTGGGGATGGGGCACTGCTGACCTTGACTCGGGACGTTGTGTGTCAGTGGACAGAATACTTTGAAGACCTCCTCAACTCCATGAACACACCTTCCTTAGAGAAGCACAGTCTGGGCACTCTAAGGTGGGCCCTCCTTTCTCTGGGGTTGAAGTCACCGAGGTCATTAAAATGTTCCTTGGCGGCAAAGCGCGGTGTTCGTCAAGGCTCTGGATGGTGTGGGGCTGTCCTGGTTGACATGTCTCTGCAACATTGCATGGTCATTGGGGACAGTGCCTCTGGATTGGCAGACCAGGGTGGTGGTCCTTCTTTTTATGAAGGGGAAGTGAAAGTTAATTGGTTGGGCTCGGGCCGGGTCGGGCTTTAATACCCGCGGGCCGGGTCGGGTCGGGCTGGAGTTTTTAGGCCCGATCTTACCTCTAACTTACCACACCGAAAAGAAAATGTCCTGAACTGAAGAAGTCGTGACAAAAACAGAATTAAATCGAAACCCATTTTGCTTGCACCTCTGCTGGAGAAATTGGTGGTAGGCTTGCAAAGTGAGGTCTCTCTGAGGTACCGTCGTGCACATACTTTAAAATACATACATTTTGAACTTGGGTCGTTGCATTCTCACTTCACCACTTGATGGCAAGTGCATTTTACACACCGTACCTTAAATAATACAAACTATACACTAATGATGTTAATATAAGAGCACCTGACTGCTGGTCCTATATGCTGCCATTTACATATGATCTGATTACTCGACTAATTGCAATTGCTATCTGTGACTAGTGGTGCCTGTTGGACCAGTGGTTAGCGCGTCGACCTCACAGTGCAGAGGTGCAGGGTTCGATTACGGCTCCAGCCTCCCTGTGTGGAGTTTGCATGTTCTCTTCGTGCCTGCGTGGGTTTTCTCCGGGTACTCCGGTTTCCTCCCACATTCCAAAAACATGCAGGGCAGGCTGATTGAACACTCTAAATTGTCCCTAGGTGTGAGTGTGAATGCGGATGGTTGTTTGTCTCTGTGTGCCCTGCGATTGGCTGGCGATTGGTTGTCCCCCACCTACTGCCCGAAGATAGCTGGGGTAGGCTCCAGCACCTCCCCACGACCCTTGTGAGGATAAAGCAGATCAGAAAATGGATGGATGGATCTGTGACTAGGGGACAAGCAAACTAATATCTTGTGGCACGGCTAGTTGAGAATTTTTATTGCAAAGCCTACATAACCTTGGTTAGTGATCAACATTAAGATATGTGATTTACCTGACTGTTGTGACTGGGCCCTTGATGTTGCTAGTTGCTTTGGCCTTTATTTGGTCACAAAGGGTTGGGCACTGCCTGATGTTTTGCTGCATGTAAGCCTGAATTACTCAGTTACACATCCGAACATTTAGCCTTCCATGCCTTGCTGCATCCAAATCTGCTCTCTATTTTTTACTTTGAATTTTGAGACTTTACTTTGCCACTTTCATCTCCTGTCTGTTTCTGGGTCCAAATACTCTTCCTTGCATTAGATTGACATGCATAAAATCTGCCAGGGAATGCAGAAGTGTGTGTGTGTGTGTGTGTGTGTGTGTGTGTGTGTGTGTGTCCTCCCAACTGGACCTCCTGCCACCCCCTCGCCACCCCAGTTAAAACTGTCTAGAACCGTTAGTGGATGTATGCACACATTTTCAATTAATTCAAAAAAATAACAAAAATAAATGAATGTATGCTTTGAAAGAACCCATGTGGGTTATTTTGAGAAGAAAAAAAAACAAGAAGTGGTCACATGATTAACAAACATTCCTTCTTGTCAAAACATCGCAGTCTGGAATGTCGTTGAGCTTGTCTGAATTTCAGTCCTCTCAGAGTACATTCCTCCCACCTGTCACACCTCTGACACACACAAAAAAAAGCTTATTTTTTACAGCTTTTTCAAGTTAACAAAACAGCAAACAACAAATTTAAAACAAAATAATCAAAATGTCAAATTTGTGTCAAATTGTGGTGCCATTGGGATACTCAGGTTTGGAAGGGTCCTTTAATACTTTTTTTACATTACTGTTTAAAATAACAAATCCTTCCTTAGCCTGTAGCTAGATTACTCAAGCTCCATCCATTATTTTCACTGGATTGATTGGTGGTGTAAAAATGTTGTGTTTGGTTTTGTATTATCACATCATGCTTTGGATTTTGACTGCAGGCGTTAACCAACAAACTCAAATAATGGCCAAAGATTTTTTTTTTCCCCTGAGTCAAAGCTAACGCAAGTTGGTCAGGCTATACGTGATAATACTGTTGAATTCTAAACAAATTATATTTTTTATTAAAGACATAAGATATCCATCCATTATCCTCGATGCTTGGCCTCTCGAGTGTGCTGGAGCCTATCCCGGCTGACTTCGGGCATTGTTTGCAACTGTTTAAGTGTCAACCAAGATAGCATTTAGCTGCCAACCCAAGCACTGTCAGTCACTGACTGGCTAAGTGTAATCTGTTTTCTACGGAGGACGAGCACTCCTCCTCTCGTCTGCTTGAAGCAAAGTGAAGTCACTCCCTGCCGCACATATGGCAAGCCATTTGACCATTTATTCCACATCCCTGATATCAGACATTAGTGTGTGACACTAGTTCGGTCTTTTTCAGTACTAGTTGGACACTCAGCCACAGTAGCGATGCATTTTGTCGTAGTAGTTGCATACAAACTCTGACTAGTTATTCATTTTCAGCAATATGTTAACTTGTCAATCATGGATTCTTCTAACATGTTAACTAGTGAACCTTGATTTCCTGCACTAGTTAACTAGTGAGAGCTGAAATACTCACTAGTTTACTAGTGGCGGATAAAACAGTGGCTAGTTTAATAGTTTAAGCCCTTTGAAGCCTTGATATCTAACTAGTGATTGTCAAAAATGTTATTTGTTCACTGGTGATGCCCCAAATATACACTAGTTACACTAGTGCGACATTTTAACTTAACTAGTTCTACTAGTGAGGTCTAAAATGTTCACTAGTAGAACTAGTGGATGCCAACCTGCCACTAGTCAGAGAGTAAATCCCTACATGTAGATTTTTGTTGCACTCGTGCACAGCTGCTCACTAGTGCTGCATAAACATACACAAGTGAAAAGAAAAGCCCAACATGTAGGAAAAATGTCACATGTGTTCAGTCAAATCTTGCACCAGTTAATTTCTTGTTCTGACTAGTGAGACAAAATGCCTCCCACTAGTTAACTAGTTTAATAAACATGAGTGCCTCTCGTTAACTAGTGACTCACTCTGGACTCAACTAGTTTACTAGAAAGAAAACGTGTTTCACTCGTTATCAAGTGAGGTCGAAATGAGACCGACTAGTGTAACTAGTGGATATTGTTGTATTTACAAGTTAACTAGTTAACATTTTGAACCTCACTAGTCAGCTAGTAAGGTTGGGAAGATCCAACTAGTGTAACTAGTGGACATAATATGCCTTACCAGTGAGCTAGTGGTCAGTTTTTAAACTGACAAGTTAACTGCTAAGGCCAGAACACCTTAACTGGTGTACCCAGTGGCCATTTGGCTCTTACTAGTGAACATGTGAACTGTAACATGTGATCATTCATGTTGTAGTGACTTCTATGTACATAATTCACCACCAACTGCAAATGTGTGAATGCAATGTTCATATGCTTGTCAGAGAGTTCACGATTATTTGGTAACGGGGTAGAAATAATTGCAGTCCCTTTAAGGACCGCCATTTTAGTCTGCTTGTTTCTATGGAAACTTACTTTCGGCGGGCTTCGTTTGGCGCGAGTGTTTTTTTTTGTGGTGCAAATAAAAAAACACGACACTCTCTCTCGGAGTGCGCACGTGAGAAATTGTCGCTTTCTTCGAGTTCTACAATTTCCACACTGTCTCAATTGCAACTCAAACACCAACATGTTCACAAGTGGACTGCATGCAAATGAAGGATTTTGATTGGTCAATATTCAGACAATAAATATTCAGTCTTAAAGCTTTAACCCTTAAGAGCCCGCTCATAATACCTGAAAAAGAAAGTGATTTTATAAAACCAATTCATACTTTTGATTAATGTTAATTTCTCCCTCTCTCATACAGTGAGGTACAAAAGTGGGGACACAGTTACAGTGAAACTCCTCTAGAACGAAACCTACATGGGCGAAAATACCCCCTTATGTGAAAAAATCTTCATGCATTAACACAATTCCCATTCTCCTGCCCCCCATACGACGAAAAACCCCCTGTTGCGTTATACGAAATCATTTTGTCTGCTCCAGCCTCGCGAAGACATTCACTACAACGAAGTCTTATCCAACAGCGACCTCTACTGCTTCGTTCAAAAAAAGGAAACAGCAACCACCACACTGGTTTACATAGTGAACGATGTTTATTTCGGTCACAGCTGCGAGTTTCCTGGACCCAACATACTCATAGCTGCTCTGCCATTGGCTTGCCGAGCATCATCTTGGCCTCCGATTGGCCAAGAGGGACCTCACTGTCTATGTGTGGTTTTTAGCCTTCGAAAGCTAACTGTGGCCATTTAGAACTACGAGGTGTAGCTGGTTTAAAAGTTCATTGCATGAACATCAGCTGAGCAACGCTGTCTTGGGTTAGGGTTAGGTAGAGACAGTGAGATGGTGGAAAGAAAAGCCACCGGGTCCAGAAGTATTTGTTATTGTTAGATTCAGACGAGCGTGGACGTTATAATGCTAAAATGGCTACAAAAGGACCTTTGGATGTCAAGCAGCTAAGACAAGAAGAGCTCTGATGCTGGAAGAGAGGTTAAAAGTGATCAAAATGAAAGACGGAGCAAGCAAAATAAATGACATGATCCAAGAAATTGATGTAAGTGAAAGTGAATGCTGATTGTAAATTTCGCAATTTCTTTACCTTTTTTTCTTTCTACACTGACAATATGAAGTGTCAAATAAGTGTATGCTCATACTTATGCACTATTGGAATAAAAATAGAGTACACATACGTTTGTGTGCGTGTACACATATGTTTGTGTGGGTGGGTGTGTGTGTGCTTACATCTGAGACCAAATTTGCTACAGTGAAAAACCCCCTGTTGTGAAAAATTTCTTGCCGCAAACACGATTTCGTTGTAGAGGAGTTTCACTGTACCCCCTCCAGCCCGCCCTGACAGCACTGGGTAGCTCCTTCAGCCAGAGACTGTGAGACCCTCGCTGCAAGAAGGAGAGATACCGCCGCTCGTTCCTACTGACTGCTGTCAGGCTGCTGAATAAACATGCGTGAAAACCTGTAACCATTGTAAATAGCACAGCCACCTTATGCTTCATATATGCAGTTGCATATATGCTTATATCTATATCTTATATTTAAATTGCATTCTAGACTGTGTACAGTTGTTTTTCTGAAACATTGATTTATTTTGTGCATGCAACACTGTTTTTTCTTTTCTACCCCCCCCTTTTTCCCCCCCCCCCCCCCCCCAAACCTCAATTTTGCTGCTGGAGACTGCAAATTTCCCCAGTGTGGGACAAATAAAGGTTATCTTATCTTATCTTAAAAAATAGAAAACACACAATACTTATTGTGTATTAACATGAAGTTAAATATTACATTCAAAATACATTCATCATATATGTCACTAATCACTAATTTCACCGATGTGATACTACAGTTGATAAACACTTGAGTGTGCACTTGAGTGTGCAGATGGATAATGACCAGTGGGTGTGTCATGACTGTGTTCTGTCTGTCTCCAGCAGGTGGCATTGGAGGGTCGTCCCCTCCCGTTCCACACCTGGTGCGAAAACTGTAATGTCATCTACTCTCATCTGTTATAAGGTACTATAACTAGAGATGAAAGTGGACTTTCTTGAAAAAAAAAAAATATATATATATATATACATATAAATCCTCGTCTCACCCCTCGGGTGGTGTCCCTCATTCAGCTCGGGTCCTCTATCTACCAGAGGCCAGGAAGCTTGAGGGTTCTGCGCAGTATCCTTGCTGTTCCCAGCACTGCACATTTCTGGACTGAGATGTCCGATGTTGTTCCCGGGATCTGTTGCAACCACTCATCTAGTTTGGG
>NW_017805535.1:497-2927 GCF_001891065.2 Hippocampus comes | reverse complement strand
TCTCAGTCCAGAAATGTGCAGTGCTGGGAACAGCAAGGATACTGCGCAGAACCCTCAAGCTTCCTGGCCTCTTTTAGAGGACCCGAGCTGAATGAGGGACGGACACCACCCGAGGGGTGAGACGAGGATTTTTATATATATATATATATATAATGGCTTCATCATGATTGTAGAAACCTCAGAATGTAAACATGTGAATTCTTTTATTTTAAAATATAAGAAGCCAATGTTTTTCATATGTGTTCATTTTTGTTGTATTTCACGTCAAAGATGATAGCTGGTTTGGGGACATCATCAAGCATGCTGCTGCTCCAATTGCAATGCGATATATTGTCCTGTTCTCCTAAATTCGCATCTACACCACAAATTAAAGCATCCTGAACTGATTTTGCAACAAAAATTAAGGTCAACATTTCGGGAGAATGGGCGGCCCAGTGGGTCCAGTGGTTAGTGCGTCGACCTCACAGTGCAGAAGTGTTCAATTCCAGCTCCGGCCTCCCTGTGTGGAGTTTGCATGTTCTCCCCGGGCCTGCGTGGGTTTTCTCCGGGAACTCCGGTTTCCTCCCACATTCCAATAACATGCGTGGCAGATTAATGGAACACTCTAAATTGTCCCTCGGTGTGAGTGTGAGTGCGGGTGGTTGTTCGTCTCTTGTGCCCTTCAATTGGCTGGCAACCAGTTCAGGGTGTCCCCCGCCTACTGCCCGAAGACTGCTGGGATAGGCTCCCACACCCCCCGCAACCCTTATGAGGATAAGAGGATCGGGAAATGAATGAATGAATTTGGGGAGAATGTATTTCAGAACAGTTGCATTATATGGTTCTGTATTCATTTTATTTCATACAGCATACTTATATAAAAGTGGAAAGTTTCTGTAGAGCTGTACCATTACCCTTTATCTCAGTGTACATCATAAAAAAAACATCACCTAGAGATACACTCACTGGTAAAAATTGCTTGATTCCTTCTGTATAGATCACTTAACCTTTTTAGAGGTACCGAACCCAACCAGTTAATATGCACATTCACCGAACCCTTCATGAGTAAAAAATAAATATAGCGTATTTTCCACACTAAAAGGCGCACTGGATCATGAGGCACACCTTCAATGAATGGCCTATTTTGTAATGTGGTTTCATATATTGGGCGCGCTGCATTATAAGACGCAATCTACAATGCATCCACTAGATAGAGCTATGCTAAAGGAAATGCAAACAGAACGATCAGATGTCAGGAAAGCAGCGACACAGTTCACTTATCCAACAGCAAGTTATAACAGTTAGTGCAAAATTTGATCACGTAATGGAAACAGTCTGATATCATGACGGTAAATCAAATGAAAGTGCAAGCACAATATCACTCAAAATAGTGCAACGCAATAACAATAACTCAACATTGTTCAAATGTTAATATCCATATTCACACCATGCCCTAGTTGGATCTTTTTTTCACTGATTTTTGCTCCGAAAGTGGCAAGCTTTTCTTTGTAGTCTTGAGGCAGTTGCTGCGAAACAGTGGTTCGTGTGCGGATAGAGAGATGACATCTTTTCATAAAACGAAAGCACCAAGAAGGACCACCACTCAATCCATTTTTTTCAGTCTCTGTGCCAGCGCTTTTGCCTTTATTCGAATCGTGACTGTACAGACACTCATACTTGCTGCTCTCTGCTCAACAACCCACTGTTTGAGTAGGTCCTCCAACTGTGGCCATTGTGCTTTGTTTCCTCGGAAGCTCTGTTTAGTCTTCTTTACCTGGCGCAGGGTGTCTTGTTGCTTCCGCCACTCCCGCACCATTGACTCGTTAACGTTGTACTCTCTTGGCGCTGCTCTATTTCCGTGTTCAACTGCATAACCGATCGCCTTAAGTTTGAACTCTGTGTTGTAAGCATGTCTCTTGCGAGCCATTTTGGTGGGGGGGGTCGAAATATTACCGTAATGACCATACACAAGGCGCATCAGATTTTAAGGCACGCTGTGAGCTTTGAAGAACACGGAAGGCTTTTAGGTACGCCTTTTAGTGAGGAAAATACGTGTTAGAGGAATCTATGAGCAAAATTGTATCATGTTTAAAGTTTCATTTAA
This sequence comes from Hippocampus comes, assembly GCF_001891065.2. Taxonomy (NCBI): domain Eukaryota; kingdom Metazoa; phylum Chordata; class Actinopteri; order Syngnathiformes; family Syngnathidae; genus Hippocampus; species Hippocampus comes. The sequence goes on along the minus strand of NW_017805535.1, from coordinate 844 downwards.
TTTGGGAACATCTAAACGTTTGGGTGCATATCCAGCACTCCCAAATACCTGTACACAAAGGTGCCGGCCACCTGGCCGGAGGACGGTTGAAGTCCACAATTAGCACGTCAATGCAGAATGGGCGATCACAGGGGAGAGGGCGAAACTCGGTCACAAAAGGGGAATGAATAATTCGGGAACCGCGGTTGAACAACAAAAGATGAGTTGAGAACACCCATCACGCCCAGGCGACATTGGCCATCCGCAAAGCCTGCAACATGTTAATTTGATGTAGACCAGACAGAAAAGGCGCCAACGTACTGGTGGTTCAAGTTTAAAAAACAGGTAACCAATCACCACCGAGGGGC
>NW_017805535.1:0-202 GCF_001891065.2 Hippocampus comes | reverse complement strand
AAATAAGGTCAGTCGGCGTGGTGGAGTAACCGTTGCGTAGTCGGTTCTCTCCACTGAGTGACGGAATTAGACGAGTTTATGCTGAAAAGGAGTAGGCTAGCTCGGGTACCGTTTTGTGGTTAGCGGTACGGGGGAAGTACGGTTCCCATTGACACAGCGCTCAAGCACGTCTGTGAGAGCATCAGCTCATTTAGATATCGTT
>NW_017805534.1:481-2616 GCF_001891065.2 Hippocampus comes | reverse complement strand
TTTAGGCCAGCAGAGAAGGCCTTGCTGGCCCTGACAGTCCCTTCACTGTGTACATGCATCTCTTAGCTGACCTGCGGTTTCTTGTTCCAACCAGAAGCAAAGGTCCTGCAAAAAATTATAGTTTTCGTAAAAGTCAGCATTAAGACAGCTTCTAGGAAAGCCAAAATGTTGCAACAGTTAGTAAAAGCACTGCAACTATGTCTTTCGAAAAAGAAAGTATTTGGTAATAGCATTAGTGTGCTTGTGCTAGGTTGTACCCGAGTTTGGAGGGTGGTTTTGTACAGTGCCGCAATTTCAGCTGAAAGCTAAAATGGAATTTGAACAGGGTCCACTTTAGTCTGAAATGATATGGTTCTATTTCTTGTCTATATAAGTCACTAACACAGCAGTCTGAATGGGTTTTAGTTGAATATCACATATATTGATCACTTGTTCATCTGGGATTGACTTCTGGTGTGTTGGCACCAATTTAGAGCCTTTCTTGGACTTCTCTCTGCCTCTTCTGCTGTTGCATTTTGACATCTCAAGTTTTGTTCTCTGCTCTTGATCTTAACTCTATTGTCTTGACCCTTAACTGCTATTGGGTTGTCCCTCTCTTTCAAAGTGCTCTTCTTCACCACATAGAATTTGAAATGAGCCCATTCTTTCTCTTTGTATTTTAGTCGTTTAATAAAATGACTGCCTTTTTCTGTTTTCCCCATCACTAATGTGAATGTTCCTTATAGTCAACAGCAACAGTGTTAGACGGTAGAAAGAAAACGTTTTTATTTTATATCTTCAACACTTTAAGTTGCTGAATGGTGAGACTAGTGGAGCAAACTAGATCCAGGTTGTGGCCATGGTAGTGGGTGGGGAAGTTCACGTGTGAGATTTAAACAGTGAAGGAGGTCCAGAAAGTCAGCAGCGTATTTGCAGTTTTTGTCTTTTTTTGTTATCTGTATGGAAGTTGGAGTCACAGAGAAGTAAGACCGACAGTAAGATGGCTGTCATATGAATGACAAAATCAGTCAGAGGGAAATGACGGGTTCCACTTGGTGGGGGACAGCGGGTCGACTATTGCGATCACAAGGGGGTTGAGGGAGAGTTGTAGTAGAAAGCAGTAAGTTCGAATATTCAACCTCGCAGGTGGAAATACTGAAAGCTTTGAGGTTGCTCTTGAAAACGGAGGCAACGCCGCCACCTTGAGGGGGTCGATCGCTGTATTTGTATCTAGAGGGCGTGGCTTGGTTGAGTTATCGATGAAGAAATGATTCAGAACAACTACTTTTATTTATTATTATTGAGAGCAAGAGTTGTAAAGTGCAAGCGTATTGTGAGATATGGGGGAGCAGGGAGTTGTTGCGTGGGGATTGTTGGACTTGTTTTCTCTTTCTGATAGGAATCTGGGGAATTCTGATAGTTAAGGGATTAATGTTACCCCTTTTCTGTAAATTTACCATTACGTTTTTGAGTTCCCATACCAATAATTACTTCATTTTTCGGACTTGTGTCCATGTCAAAGGGAAACGCTTCCATTGTACGCAACGCCAAGTACAGGTCAGGTGAGCAAACGAAGGTATGTCAGTGAATCACGTGATCCAGTGCAATTTGCAGAAACGCAACGCCCTAAATAATAATGTGCACAGGGTGCTCACCAATGTGTTGCATTTATTAGTGTGTGTACACAATTGGCCAGGGGTCGGCAACATCAAAATGTTGAAAGAGCCATATTGGACCAAGAAAAACAAAAAACAAACATGTCTGAAGTGCAAAAAAACTAAAAGCCTTATATGAGACTTAAAATGAAGGCAAAACATGCCGTATGTATCAATATGAGCGATATTATCCAACTATCAAAACGACTAAGTTGGCTACAAATACTCAATGAGCCTTCATGATTACATGTTTTTTCCCTGCAGTGTGTAATAATGTGAGCAAATCGTATTTGCTTTTTCGACTAACGATGCCTGTCGACAGTGATGAGTGCAATGTATGCCACTGACACTATTGTTACTTGTTGTGGAACTACTTTGTGTGGAAGGTTACCATGTTTTGGGTGTACTGTATATCAGGGGTGCCCAACATTTTTTGTCCCAAAGGCTACTTTTCTAGGAGCCAACCTCTGGAAATCTACCAGTCCAGTGTCAACATCTGCC
>NW_017805534.1:0-469 GCF_001891065.2 Hippocampus comes | reverse complement strand
CCCCCCCCCATGCACACACACACACACACACACACACACACACACACACACACTCATATCAAGCCTAAATCTACATTTGTGCCCAACATCAGCAATCCAAACTCAAATACCCCAAGACCCATTTTTTTATTCGGTTAACAAGTAAAAGAACAAAGAGAAAGTGAAAAGTTGATTTTTCTTCACCACTGACAAAAAAAAAAAAGCCATATTCCCCGCACCCAGTCCGACATTTTCTTAATACGGACCAGTCTAAGTGCAAAGTAAGTTGTATGTAATGTTGTGATACATGTCAATAATATAGAATATCTTTAAATAAAAGTAGTATAACCTTCTTGTTTACTCCAAGCACATCAACAAGAGTTGATTAACAATAATAATGTTCATCAAGTCTTGACAAATAAACACAACTTCTTTTAGCCATACCCTTTTTCTTAAAATTCTGACAAATAACTGAAAATCTTATTTCATA
>NW_017805533.1:184443-184544 GCF_001891065.2 Hippocampus comes | reverse complement strand
TCACAATGTCGTTCATCACATCGAGACGACCGGTCCCACCAAGTTCCAGCGTTTTCGACGACTGGCCCTCGTGAAGCAACGGATCGTGAAGCATAAATTAA
>NW_017805533.1:160533-165503 GCF_001891065.2 Hippocampus comes | reverse complement strand
CCCCGTTGTCTGTCAAACGTTGCCTCGGCATCGCGCGACTGTCTGGAAGTGATCCGATCCGCTTTGCATTTTTTTCAGGGCCGAGAGATGTGCGGATTAAAAGGAAGAGCTGAAAAAAATCACCGCGCACTTAAGTGATGTCCGGAAATGAGTGGTTGCCACACGCTTCGTCCCGCTGTCGCTGCGCGAAGTAAAAAAATGCCCGGAGTGCGGGGATTGGCAAGCAGGGCCTGAAAAACCTCCGCGTTTCACTCCCGTTGTCTGTCAAACGTTGCCTCGGCAACGCGTGACTGTCTGAAAGTGTTTTCTGTTTTGAAATTAAAAAAAAAAAAATCCACCAAATGTAGATAATTATCATGACAGGGGGCCATTTTGTGTTCCTGCTGATTTTTCGATTGTCATCAGAAATCGTGTGGTATTCTTCAAGGTTCTTGCAATGACAAAATATTACCAGCAGAGGGCAGTAACGGACCTCAGCCGAGCATTCAGTGGGGCTCAAGCAACTGAGAGCGAAGAAGGTCAATACACAAGGTGGAAACAGCGGGGAAGAACCAACGTTGTGAATTAACTGTCATTATGATTACGTTCAGAAATTTTTCAAAATTTCACAAAATGATGTTCACAGCGCTGCCATCATGTGTAACTGCTGACTTTTCGAGGGAAATAAGAATTCACATGATCATATTGTACAGGGTTGCAATGACAAACTGTGACCAACAGACGGCAGTGATCGACTTTTCAGGGTGAGAAATACTGCAAGATGGTATTCTTTCATCAGGTTGCAATGACAAACTATGACCAGAAGAGGGAACAGACGGACTTCTATCGTGCACGTCCCAATGGGGCTCTTTTCGCAATTGAGAGCGAAGAAGACCAGAAAACAATGTGGAAACAGTGGGGAAGAACGACCGTTGTGAATGAATAGCAATGTTTGTTTTTTTCAGAAATGGAAAAAAATCCATCAGTTGCCACAAAATGATCAGCACAAGCTGGGCATTTTGTGTTCCTGATGATTTTTCGAGGGTAATAAATAATATGGTCATCTTTCAAAAGGGTGCAGTGAAAAACTGTGACCACAAAAGGGCAGTAATCGACTTTTGCCTTGCACGTCCCAATGGGGCCTTTCTCGCAATTGAGAGTGAAGATCTGAAAACAAGGTGGAAACTGGTGAAAATCGACCGTTGTGAACTAATTGTGTCGTTTTTTTGGCTTCTGAAATTAAAAAAAAAAAATCCACCAACTGTCACACAATTATCTTCACAGGGGGTCTATTTTGTGTTCCTTCTGATTTTTCGATTGTCATCAGAAATCGTGTGGTATTCTTCAAGAATGTTGCAATGACAAAATAGTACCAGCCGAGGGCAGTAACGGACTTCTGCCATGTACGTCCCGATGGGGCTCTTCTCGCAATTGAGAGTGAAGAAGTTTCAAACAAGGTGGAAACAGTGGTGAACGACCGTTGTGAAGGAATTGTAACGTTTTTTGTGTTCTGAAATCAAAAAAATCCACCAAATGTCCCACAATTATATTCACGGGGTGGGCATATTGTGTTCCTGCTGATTTTTCGATTGTCATCAGAAATCGTGTGGTATTCTTCAATAATGTTGCAATGACAAAATATGACCAGCGGAGGGCAGTAACGGACTTTTAACTCTCTTGTGGGGTCAAAATAAATAATATGGTTTTCTTTCAGAAGACTGCAATGACAAACGGTGACCAGCAGATGGCAGAGAACTGATGTTTTCTAGATGACCATTTCCGGTTCAGGGTCACGTGTGGCTTATTGTGAGTGAATAAGAGAGGGAGAAAGAGAGATCCAGAAAGAAAGATGTCGAGGGAGACACAAAACGTGACTGTCTGATCGACTTTATTTTAGTTTATCTACTTCAGGTTGAACAAGGTGCACACGGTATATTATTTTTGCTGATTTGTTTCATGTCTTAGCAATGCAGCAAGATTGTATTCTTTCATCAGGGTGCAATGACAAACTATGACCAGCAGAACGCAGTCATCGACTTTTGCCTTGCACGTCCAAGTGGGGCTCTCTTGTCAGGTATGAAGAAATAAAATGGTATTATTCAGAAGGTGACAGTGACGAATTCTGACGAACAGAGGGAAGCTATCGGTGCTTGCTGTAGGGAAGCTATCGGCGCTTGTTGTGCACGGCCAAAGAGGGTTCTTGCGTTTGAGAGCGATGAAGAGCCATACACAAGGTGGAAACAGCGGTGAAGAACGACTGTTGCGAATTCGTTGTAACGTTGTTTGTGATCAGAAATTTTTGAAAAATCCATCAATTGTCACAAAACTGTCTTTACAGGGTGGCCATTTTGTGTTACTGCTAATTTGTCGAACGTGATCAGAAACATGATGGTAATCTTTCATCAGGTTGCAATGACAAAATATGACCAGAAGAGGGAATAGACGGACTTCTACAGTGCACGTCCCATTGGGGCTCTTCTCGCAATTGAGAGCGAAGAAGATCAGAAAACAACGTGGAAACAGTGGGGAAGAAGGACCATTGTGAATGAATTGCAATGTTTGTTGTTTTCAGAAATGGAAAAAATCCATCAGTTGCCACAAATGTCCCACAATTATCTTCACGGGGTGGGCATATTGTGTTCCGACTGATTTTCGAGGGTAATAGCAAGTAGTATGTTCTTCTTTCAGAAGGTTGCAATGGCAAATATTGACCAGCAGACGGCAGTGATCGAAATGGTCATGCACGTCCAAATCGGTCTCTCTTGTGGGGTCAAAATAAATAATATGGTTTTCTTTCAGAAGAAGATCTGAAAACAAGGTGGAAACAGTGGTGAAAATCAACCGTTGTGAACTAATTGTAACATTTTTTGCCTTCTGAAATTAAAAAAAAAAATCCACCAAATGTCACACAATTATCTTCACAGGGGGTCCATTTTGTGTTCCTGCTGATTTTTCGATTGTCATCAGAAATCGTGTGGTATTCTTCAAGAATGTTGCAATGACAAAATAGTACCAGCAGAGGGCAGTAACGGCCTTCTGCTGTGCACGTCCCAGTGGGGCTCCAGCAACTGAGAGCGAAGAAGGTCAATACACAAGGTGGAAACAGCGAGTAAGAACCACCGTTGTGAATTAACTCTCTTTATGTTTTCATTCAGAAATTTTAAAAAATCCATAAAATGTCACAAAATGGTCTTCACAGCGCTGCCTTCATGTGCGACTGCTGATTTTTCAAGGGAAATAAGAACTAATATGATCATCTTGAAAACGGTTGCAATGACAAATTGTGACCAACAGACGGCAGTGATTGACTTTTCAGGGTAAGCAATGCAGCAAGATTGTATTCTTTCATCAGGGTGCAATGACAAACTATGACCAGCAGAACGCAGTCATCGACTTTTGCCTTGCACGTCCGAGTGGAGCTCTCTTGTCAGGTATGAAGAAATAAAATGGTATTCTTTCAGAAGGTGACAGTGACGAACTCTCTCGAACAGAGGGAAGCTATCGGCACTTGCTGTGCACGGCCAAAGAGGGTTCTCGCGTTTGAGAGCGAAGAAGAGCCATACACAAGGTGGAAACAGCGGTGAAAGCGCTGGAAGCGTTGCCTCCAATCTGCCCATTCATTCGGTCGGTCGAAGGGAAAACTCTCCGGCGGGTTAAACTTGGCCATTCTTCAGAAGGAATGTGTCCGTCCGGAACTTCTGACACCATGTAATGATTGTTGGCAGGCAGGGTTTGGGTTTGTTGTGTTCTTTTGTTGATCACGTGGCAGAGCAGTTAAACATGCGGTAGACTTACTCGCAGTTACTTCCGGGAACTCCCCCTTATAGGCGGGACCTGTCAATCAACTCAAGCATGACATAAACAGTGCAAACTCTCATAAAGCACTAAACATATAAGAATGACCTATTATATGACATCTCCCCTTTTAAGAACGCAGTGGTAATCTCTCAGTCAAATATAACATATTCACCGGGATATAGCAGAGTTGTATACAAACACATACAAACTACAACTAACCAAAATGACACTTCTATTCTCATAGCTTCAACCATGTCTGTAACATTTAGGTATAATTTCTTTTTTTTTTTTTCAAAATAAGATGCAATGAAAATATGAGAATTTCCTTGTCTGAAATATCATCACAAATATCACTTAACACGGAGCATATCAAGTGTCAATGCTACCCGCACCCTCCCCAAAAAATACAATAAAGTTTGCAAGTCCAGCTTAACTACTGGCCTGCTGACCCGGCCCGACCTGGTCAGCGTCTGATTCGGCGGCCATATTGGGGAAGAGACCATACCTGGGTCTAGAGGGACAGTCTCTGGTTCAGCAACAGTCTCAGACTGGAAACTCACTCCAGTACCTCCGGTGGATGTGGGTAAAGTAGCCTGGGCAGGCTGGGGAGTTGGTGCTACACGGAGATGGCGGCGGTTCCTCCGAAGCACAGTCCCCTTCTCGGTGCTGATGAGGTAAGAGCGCGGTGTGTCACACGCTCCCGAGACCACTGTTGGTGTAGTCCAGCCCTTCTCCTGATCGAGCTTGGTGGAGACCCTGTCCCCTGGGTGAAGGTCTGGGAGGGGTCTGGCACCGTGACGGCGGTTGTAGTGGAGGGCCTGCAGCTCCTTCTCTGCAGCGTCTCTTTCTCGGACGGTGTCCAGATCCGGCCATTTGGGTTGAAGGTTGGCCTCCAGTGTCAGAAGAGTCGTTTTGATTTTCCGGCCCATGAGAAGCTCTGCAAGGCTCACGCCTGTGGTGGTGGAGGGAGTTGAGCGGAAGCTCATGAGGGCAAGCAGAGGGTCTTTTTGTTGTAAGATTCTCTTGGCGGACTGAACTCCTCTCTCTGCATGTCCATTCCCTTGGGCATGGTGTGGGCTTGAGGTCATGTGCTGGAAATCATAGTCTTTTGAGAATTCCTTAAATTCCTCACTCGAGAATTGAGGTCCGTTATCTGACACAACCTCGTCTGGACAGCCAAACCTTGCAAACAC
>NW_017805533.1:154858-160421 GCF_001891065.2 Hippocampus comes | reverse complement strand
TGGCCCGCTCTCTGCACTTTGACAGACCTTGATGTCCGTCGTGAATCCGATTCAGGATGTCTGCCCTTAGAACGTGTGGTATTACCATGCGGGTTCCTCTGGTGACAAACCCGTTGTGTTCTGACAGTTCGTTTCTGATGGGAAAGTACTCTCTGACTGCTGCTGGGATATTGCTTATATAGTCCGGCCACCCTGACCTGATGAACTGCATCACCACTTGTAGGTCATCATCAGCTGCTGTGGCTGCCCGTATAGCCTCCAGTCTACGTGGTGTGGCTGGCGTGCACTCGACGATGGCACCTCCATAACACTCCACCTCTGAGTGAGTGTCAGTCTCCTCTTCCAGGCACGGTAGTGGACTCCGTGAGAGGGTGTCGGCCACTGTCTCAGTTCTTCCCGGGGCGTACTCAGCTGTTGACTTGAACCTCATTAGTCTCATAAGTAGTCTCTGACATCGTATTGGAACATTGTCGAGGTCCTTCTTGTTCATGAGCGGCACGAGTGGTTTGTGGTCGGTGACCAACTTGAAGTCATCAAGGCCACACAGATACTTCCCAAATCGCTCACAGGCCCAGACGCTTGCCAGACATTCTTTTTCAATCTGGGCGTATCGAGTCTCAGCCTCAGACAGTCGTCGTGAACAGTACGCCACCGGCTGCCAACACCCGTCATGCAGCTGCAGCAGCACTCCACCAATGCCATAGCTGCTGGCATCAGCAGAGACGGCAGTGGGTCGGTTCACGTCGTAAAACTTCAGGACTGGAGAGGTTGACAGGATATCTTTCATGCGCTGGAATGCTTCCTGCTGAGCGTGGTCCCAAGTCCAGGCTGTCTTGGATTTCAACAGTTCATATAGTGGCTGGGCCACTGTCGACAGGTTGGGAATGTATTTTCCAAGGTAGTTGAACATCCCTAAGACGCGCTTCAACTCCTGCACGTTCTGTGGCTGCGGAAGCTCACGGATTGCCGTGACTTTATCCGGGTCAGGCTTGACACCAAACCTGTTGATCACATGACCGAGGAAGCGGATCTGGTTCTGTCGGAACACACACTTCTCTCTGTTTAACTTCAAGCCGGCTGACTCTATCCTCTCCAACACCTTGTCGAGACGCTGGTCGTGTTGCTCCGGGGTGTCCCCATGGACCAGAATATCATCCATGTAGACGGCCACGCCTTCGAGGCCATTCAGTCTCAGCCATTTTCCTTTGGAAAATCTCTGGGGCGCTCGTGATCCCGAAAGGTAGGCGTTTGAAGGCGTACCTCCCAAATGGTGTTATGAAAGTGGTAAGCTTGCTGCTTTCTGGACTTAGAGGGATCTGCCAAAACCCTGAGGCCGCATCTAACGATGTGAATACGGTGGCACCGCTCAGCTCTGCAGTGATATCCTCTGCTGTAGGAAGGACGTACCTCTCTCTCCTCACAGCTTCATTCAGCCGCTTCAAGTCCACGCAAATGCGCACTTTTCCATTTTTTCTCGGAACGGGCACCATTGGCGCACACCAGTCCGTAGGCTCTGTCACTGGTTCTATTATGCCGTTTTCCTCCATGCGCTGGATTTCTTCCTTCACTTTTTTCATGAGGGGTAGGGGTACTCTCCGTGCCGTATGCACTGCGTACGGTTGATTATTCTCTTTCAACAGGATCTTCACTGGTTCTGTCTTCAGAGTTCCATGCTGCCCGAACGCGTCGCGAACTTCTTCGATGCGCTTCACCAAGCCCATTGCTGTAGCTGTGTCTCTGCTCAGCAGATTGTTCGCATTCTGGCCACGGATGACGTACACTGGGAAGGAGTAGAGGTTATCTTTGTATTTTGTGGTGGCTCGAAATTTCCCCAGACAGTCCAACTGACCGTGTGACGTTAGGATGCTCTAATTTCTTCTTGGGGGTCAAACTCGTGAACGTCTCTTCACACATTATGTTTGTATCAGCACCCGTGTCGATTTTGAATCTGACCAGTGTTTCCCCTATCACGAACTGTACAGTCCACTGTTCATCATTTTTGCTGGATTTCGTGACTGCCCCCAGAAATATGGTACCTCTGAAACTTTATCTGGAACATTTTCTGTCACTTCTCTGACTGATTTAGTGTGGCATCTTGACTCCCAGTGACCCACTTTATGACATTTGTTGCATGTTGATTTCAAGGCTGGGCATTTTTCCTGTTCCTTGTGTTTAGGTTTGCCGCACCTTCCACATTTTGGTTCTCCTTGCTCTCCACTTGCTCTCTTTTCTGGCTTCCACTTGGGTTTTCCTCTGGCTGCTGTTTTTTTCCGTGCTATCACCTGCACTGCAGCGAATGTCCCCCCCTGTTGATAGACTTGGAGCGCAACCTCCTCGGACTGACGTATGGTCTGAACAGTTTGGGCTAAAGTCAGATCAGCCATCAGCTGCAACTTGCGTGATAAATCCTTATCCAAAATGCCCACAACTATGCGGTCACGGATGTGTTCATCTCTGTTTACGCCGAAGTCACAGTGTTCTGACAGTTCATATAGGGCTCTGATGAACATTTCCGCCTTTTCACCGGGCCGCTGCGTTCGTTGGTGAAAGCAGGCGCACTCGTGAATCACGTTCCTCTTGGGATAGAAGTACTCGTCGTATTTTCCCAACACAACATCAAACGTCTTCTTATCGTCCTCGGATATCGTGAAAGATCGAAAAATGTTCTCCGCTTCAGGCCCCATGGCATAAATCAGCGAGCTGACCTGGACCTTGCCGTCCTCTTTGTTGAGTCTGGTCCCGACGCAGAAGCGCTGGAAGCATTGCCTCCAACCTTCCATTCATTCGGTCGGTCGAAGGGAAAACTCTCCGGCGGATTAAATTTGGCCATTCTTCAGAAGGAATGTGTCCGTCCGGAACTTCTGACACCATGTAATGATTATTGGCAGGCAGGGTTTGGGTTTGTTGTGTTCTTTTATTGATAACGTGGCAGAGCAGTTAAACATGCGGTCGACTGACTCGCAGTTACTTCCGGGAACTCCCCCTTATAGGCGGGACCTGTCAATCAACTCAAGCATGACGTAAACAGTGCAAACTCTCGTAAAGCACTAAACATATAATAATGACCTATTATATGACAGATACATCGTGTAATAAGAAATTTTATGGTACTCTTTCAGAAGGTGGCAGTGACTAACTCTGGCGAGCGGAGGGAAGCTATCGGCGCTTGCTGTGCACGGCCAAAGAGGGTTCTCGCGTTTGAGAGCCAAGAAGAGCCATACACAAGGTGGAAACAGCGATGAAGAACAACCGTTGCGAATTCGTTGTAACGTTGTTTGTGATCAGAAATTTTTGAAAAATCCATCAATTGTCACAAAACTGTCTTCACAGGGTGGCCATTTTGTGTTACTGCTAATTTGTCGAACGTGATAAGAAACATGATGGTATTCTTTCATCAGGTTGCAATGACAAACTATGACCAGAAGAGGGAATAGACGGACTTCTACAGTGCACGTCCCAATGGGGCTCTTCTCGCAATTGAGAGCGAAGAAGATCAGAAAACAATGTGGAAACAGTGGGGAAGAACGACCGTTGTGAATGAATAGCAATGTTTGTTGTTTTCAGAAATGGAAAAAATCCATCAGTTGCCACAAAATGATCGGCACAAGCTGGGCATTTTGTGTTCCTGATGATTTTTCGAGGGTAACAAATAATATGGTCGTAATCGACTTTTGCCTTGCACGTCCCAATGGGGCCTTTCTCGCAATTGAGAGTGAAGAAGATCTCCAAACAAGGTGGAAACAGTGGTGAAAATCGACTGTTGTGAACTAATTGTAACGTTTTTTGTCTTCTGAAATTAAAAAAAAAAAATCCACCAAATGTCACACAGTTATCTTCACAGGGGGTCCATTTTGTGTTCCTGCTGATTTTTCGATTGTCATCAGAAATCGTGTGGTATTCTTCAAGAATGTTGCAATGACAAAATAGTACCAGCAGAGGGCAGTAACGGACTTCTGCCGTGCACGTCCCAGTGGGGCTCCAGCAACTGAGAGCGAAGAAGGTCAATACACAAGGTGGAAACAGCGGGGAAGAACCACCGTTGTGAATTAACTCACTCTCATTATGTTTTCGTTCAGAAATTTTAAAAAATCCATAAAATGTCACAAAATGATCTTCACAGCGCTGCCTTCATGTGTGACTGCTGATTTTTCAAGGGAAATAAGAACGAATATGATCATCTTGAAAATGGTTGCAATGACAAATTGTGACCAACAGACGGCAGTGACTGACTTTTCAGGGTAAGCAATGCAGCAAGATTGTATTCTTTCATCAGGGTGCAATGACAAACTATGACCAGCAGAACACAGTCATCGACTTTTGTCTTGCACGTCCAAATGGGGCTCTCTTGTCAGGTAGGGCACCCCTGCTATACATGGTCGTTCTTTTGGGGGGGCTAAAAAGACCTTACTATACATGGTCGTTTTTTCGGGCTAATAAGGCCTAACTTCACATGGTCGTTTCTTTCGGGGTAAAAACGCCTTACAATACATGGTCGTTGTTTTCCGTCAGATAACGCCTTACTCTACATGGTTGTTTTTTTGGTGGGCGAAAATGTCTTACCATACATGGTCCGGTTTTTTTCGGTAAAAACGGCTTTCTAAATATGGTCGTGTTTTGGGTCTAAAAACGCCTCACAACAAATGGTCGTTTTTTTTCGGACTTAATACGGCCAACTATACATGGTCGTTAATTGGGGGCTAAAAACACCTTTCAAAACATGGTGGTTTTTTTTTTTAAATAAAAACGCCTTACTTTAGATGGTCTTTTTTGGGGGGGGCTAAAAATGCCTTACTATACTTTTCTCGTTTTTGGGGGGTGCTAAAAAGGCCTTGTTGGGAGTGAGCGAAAAAGGCCTTACATGGCAGTGGCGGACCCTGAGGGCCAGCAAGGCCTTCTCTGCTGGCCTAAACATTCTCAGTAAAGTACATTTACTTTTATGTATTTTATGTTATTGTATAATTTGTTATTTTATTTTCATAAATATGTAAACAAAATTATTCTCTGTATTCTTTACATCATATTATTTCTACTTAGTTGAGTGGCTGTTATTTTAAATAACATTGAAAGCCACTCGATAAATAACTTATTTATTATGGTAGATTTTTTAACCAACCTTCAGATTAAACAGAGCAGGCCCCTGTGCACTGTAAGTGAACGGGCACAGTCAGGTTTCAATAGCCAATCAGATCACGAGTCTCAGACTCGTGATCTGTTTCCTGTATCCTGACTTGTTCTCGTCTGCGTACTAGGGCTAGCGAGAAGGCCTTACGTCGAGACTGGCCGTGCGCGTTCGGTGATTGGATTAGCGCCTTTTCTGTTTCCTGAGAATTGTATCCTGACTTGTTCAATAAAGATTTAAAAAAAAAATAAAAAAGATTGGATTCGCGTCTGCTAGAGCTGTCACTCACATTTTAACCCAAAATGGCTGAAGGAGAAGATGTTGATCTGGTTGTGGAACTACTTTCCACACAATTTTCAAGACGGACCTTCCACCAAAAGCTGGATGTTGTGCGAAGAGGTCGCCCAACTCCTGCGCTAGCTAACCTGTCCCAGCAAGGAAAAG
>NW_017805533.1:144268-147202 GCF_001891065.2 Hippocampus comes | reverse complement strand
ACTGCAATTGCGAAAGATTTTAACTTTATTCACTTACGTCGTGTAGATCATGGCATCGAAACGTAGAAGAACTGTAATGACTGGAGCGGAGCGAGTGAAATGCATCCGTTTGAGCAAGGCTGGACACAAAGTTAAAAGCATCCAGCAGACACTTGGAGTCGGAAAGATGCAAATCCACGAAGCTTTAAAAAACAAGGCATCGATTCAACTCCTGATGACAAGCCACCATCCAGCGAGGAAGCAATGCAAATGGCAACAAATCCATCAGTATGCACAAGAATTTCCAGACATCGGTGATCAACGGGACAGTTACTTGCAACTAGCAACAAAACTGTATGACACGCAGGCAAACATTGTCATAAACCAAAGAATGCATCCAACCAAACAATCCAAAATAGACACACTTTTTTTCCCAAGACAGAAGAAAAATAAACATTAAAATACTGTACGTATTTTACTGTTTGATTTGTTTTTTGGATACACCTGTATTGCAGTTTTTGTTATATAAAGTTTTTGGACAGTATATTTTTGTATTTTATTGATTGTGTTGTTACACGTGCATTTTTGTCAACGTACTTGCAGGTTCATAAAGGACATGTACCATGCTCACCTTTTCCATTTCCCAAATGAGGAATTTCTGTTATCAGGACAAATTGGACAGCGCAAACACGAGTCCCCACTAGAGAATATTTACTGTATATATACAAACAGTATATTGCTCTCACTGAAATACATTTCCAAATATTTTGCTTATATGGCTTTGTGACAGCTGCAGCTGTTGTGAAAGTGCTATAAAAATAAAGATGTATTGTACTGTATTGTATTGATCAAGAAAGTGAAACTCATCTTTGTATCAACGTCCCTTTAGTATCAGGTTCTGGGAAAACATTTCTCAAAAAGAAACTTTATAAAGATTAAGGGTAAAAATATCACTTGAGACAGAAATTTGCAATTTTTCTTTCCTTATTAGTTCGGGAAATTTCTGTTACAGAGTCTTACAACCAGAGAACAGACCACCACGCAGATGAAAGTGAGAGCGGTGACACAGGCTTTATTCAAATAAGTTCATACAAGGAAACAAAGAGCAGTAGCGTAAAACAAGGGTGACAAAACATCCTCGCGAGAACAAAAACGACTACCGAAAGGCGGTGGACAGCAAAAACAACTAGCGAAAAGTGGTGGACAGAGCCACAGAGGAGGATGACACCGGAGCGGAGTGAAAAGCTGTTTTCAAAAATGAAACCAAAATCATACAAATCATGAAGAGAAACAAAAACCTTAAGTACTTCTGGTACATCGGTTGAGAGATCAAATGGAAAGAGAAAATCACAGCAGAACTTAACTTCACAATCTTTAAGTTCCACTGGACCAAGGACGACTCCGGGCGCGACAAGAGCTGTGCGAGAATGGCAGCAAGACAGCATGCAGAACAACACTCCAGTGCTTTTCTTAATTTGGAGCGCAACCGAAATACAATCCACTGCTGATTGGGCACAAGTGGATCTGACTGGTTGACTCCACCCACCACTTAACCAGGATCGACTGTGGACGGAGAGAACACTTTACCAACAAGCAAAAACACAGGACCTGGCCATTTCATATTCACAAAGACATTTTTAAAAATTTATTTGAAGGTATTTTTGGTTGATACTGATTGTCACATGTAATCTCTTGAAGTTTTAACTAACAAGAAAGGTAAAAAGATATTCGACATGTACTCTAAGTTGTTTATTTAATGTCTGTTTACAATTTGTCTCAATATTTACTGAAATGTGATGTTCGTGTGTAATCTTTATGATGCAACTGAACTGGAATGTCTGGGGGTTTTTGAATATATTTCTTTTGTTTGTTCTCATTTGCGGTTATATTGACAAAGGAAATGTTATTGAATTGTAAAACGGAATATTCTGTCTATTAAAAAAAAAAAAACAACAACAAAAAAATCCGGAAGACCCTTATGAAGGCGGCCCAGTGTTTGACTGAACTGAACTTGAATTTGACTTTTTATTTGGTCTCCCGTAGGAGACCAAGGGACAGGCCTCCCGTGCCGCGACGATACACTGGACAATACATACAATACAGGACAATATATACTCTACATACATTGAACAATACATGACAGGCAAATGTACACCACACATTGCCCTCATGTCCTCCCACTTGTCTGTATGCCTCCCTCTAATTGTTTATTAATTAAGATGACAGCCTGCAGTATGAATGAGTTTTTATATCGGTTTAGTTTGCAGAGAGGAGTCCGATACCTCCTTCCTGAGTTTAGGGGCTCGAATTGGGAGTGTAGCACATCAGAAGGATTGTCTAAAATCTTGTTGGCCTGTTGAATAACGGACTGGACATATATGTCCCGGGGAGCAGAAGGTGGGGGCTACCCCATTATCATCCCTGCTGGTTAGCAGCATGTCTACCTCACAGTGTGGAGGTGCAGGGTTCGATTCCGGCTCCGTTCTTCCTGTAGGGAGTTTGCATGTTCTCCCTGTGCCTGTGTGGGTTTTCTCCGGGTACACCATTTTCCATATTCCAAAAACCTGCATGGCAGGCTAGTAGAACACTCTAAATTGTCCATGGTTGGGATTGTGAGTGCGAATGGTTGTTCGTCTATGTGTGCACCGCGATTGGTTGGCAACCAGTTCAGGTTGTCCCCCTCCTACTGCCTGAAGACAGCTGGGATAGGCTCCAGCATGCCCCGTGACCCTTGTGAGGATAAGCGGATCACAAACTGGATGGATGAATGGATGGTCTGAAAGCCCCGAATGTCACTTTCTTTAAACAATCACATTTGTGTTTGTCCTGAGTGGACAAGAGCACTGTTCCTTCGTTTATTGTGTTTCTTTTATATTTCCGTCCCCAAGACACGTGTGTGTGTGTGTGTGTGTGTGTGTGTGTGTGTGTGTGTGTGTGTGTGTGTGTGTGTGTGTG
>NW_017805533.1:127083-142836 GCF_001891065.2 Hippocampus comes | reverse complement strand
ACCATCCAGCGAGGAAGCAATGCAAATGGCAACAAATCCATCAGTATGCACAAGAATTACCAGACATCGGTGATCAACGGGACAGTTACTTGCAACTAGCAACAAAACTGTATGACACGCAGGCAAACATTGTCATAAACCAAAGAATGCATCCAACCAAACAATCCAAAATAGACACACTTTTTTTCCCAAGACAGAAGAAAAATAAACATTAAAATACTGTACGTATTTTACTGTTTGATTTGTTTTTTGGATACACCTGTATTGCAGTTTTTGTTATATAAAGTTTTTGGACAGTATATTTTTGTATTTTATTGATTGTGTTGTTACACGTGCATTTTTGTCAACGTACTTGCAGGTTCATAAAGGACATGTACCATGCTCACCTTTTCCATTTCCCAAATGAGGAATTTCTGTTATCAGGACAAATTGGACAGCGCAAACACGAGTCCCCACTAGAGAATATTTCCTGTATATATACACACAGTATATTGCTCTCACTGAAATACATTTCCAAATATTTTGCTTATATGGCTTTGTGACAGCTGCAGCTGTTGTGAAAGTGCTATAAAAATAAAGATGTATTGTACTGTATTGTATTGATCAAGAAAGTGAAACTCATCTTTGTATCAACGTCCCTTTAGTATCAGGTTCTGGGAAAACATTTCTCAAAAAGAAACTTTATAAAGATTAAGGGTAAAAATATCACTTGAGACAGAAATTTGCAATTTTTCTTTCCTTATTAGTTCGGGAAATTTCTGTTACAGAGTCTTACAACCAGAGAACAGACCACCACGCAGATGAAAGTGAGAGCGGTGACACAGGCTTTATTCAAATAAGTTCATACAAGGAAACAAAGAGCAGTAGCGTAAAACAAGGGTGACAAAACATCCTCGCGAGAACAAAAACGACTACCGAAAGGCGGTGGACAGCAAAAACAACTAGCGAAAAGTGGTGGACAGAGCCACAGAGGAGGATGACACCGGAGCGGAGTGAAAAGCTGTTTTCAAAAATGAAACCAAAATCATACAAATCATGAAGAGAAACAAAAACCTTAAGTACTTCTGGTACATCGGTTGAGAGATCAAATGGAAAGAGAAAATCACAGCAGAACTTAACTTCACAATCTTTAAGTTCCACTGGACCAAGGACGACTCCGGGCGCGACAAGAGCTGTGCGAGAATGGCAGCAAGACAGCATGCAGAACAACACTCCAGTGCTTTTCTTAATTTGGAGCGCAACCGAAATACAATCCACTGCTGATTGGGCACAAGTGGATCTGACTGGTTGACTCCACCCACCACTTAACCAGGATCGACTGTGGACGGAGAGAACACTTTACCAACAAGCAAAAACACAGGACCTGGCCATTTCATATTCACAAAGACATTTTTAAAAATTTATTTGAAGGTATTTTTGGTTGATACTGATTGTCACATGTAATCTCTTGAAGTTTTAACTAACAAGAAAGGTAAAAAGATATTCGACATGTACTCTAAGTTGTTTATTTAATGTCTGTTTACAATTTGTCTCAATATTTACTGAAATGTGATGTTCGTGTGTAATCTTTATGATGCAACTGAACTGGAATGTCTGGGGGTTTTTGAATATATTTCTTTTGTTTGTTCTCATTTGCGGTTATATTGACAAAGGAAATGTTATTGAATTGTAAAACGGAATATTCTGTCTATTAAAAAAAAAAAAACAACAACAAAAAAATCCGGAAGACCCTTATGAAGGCGGCCCAGTGTTTGACTGAACTGAACTTGAATTTGACTTTTTATTTGGTCTCCCGTAGGAGACCAAGGGACAGGCCTCCCGTGCCGCGACGATACACTGGACAATACATACAATACAGGACAATATATACTCTACATACATTGAACAATACATGACAGGCAAATGTACACCACACATTGCCCTCATGTCCTCCCACTTGTCTGTATGCCTCCCTCTAATTGTTTATTAATTAAGATGACAGCCTGCAGTATGAATGAGTTTTTATATCGGTTTAGTTTGCAGAGAGGAGTCCGATACCTCCTTCCTGAGTTTAGGGGCTCGAATTGGGAGTGTAGCACATCAGAAGGATTGTCTAAAATCTTGTTGGCCTGTTGAATAACGGACTGGACATATATGTCCCGGGGAGCAGAAGGTGGGGGCTACCCCATTATCATCCCTGCTGGTTAGCAGCATGTCTACCTCACAGTGTGGAGGTGCAGGGTTCGATTCCGGCTCCGTTCTTCCTGTAGGGAGTTTGCATGTTCTCCCTGTGCCTGTGTGGGTTTTCTCCGGGTACACCATTTTCCATATTCCAAAAACCTGCATGGCAGGCTAGTAGAACACTCTAAATTGTCCATGGTTGGGATTGTGAGTGCGAATGGTTGTTCGTCTATGTGTGCACCGCGATTGGTTGGCAACCAGTTCAGGTTGTCCCCCTCCTACTGCCTGAAGACAGCTGGGATAGGCTCCAGCATGCCCCGTGACCCTTGTGAGGATAAGCGGATCACAAACTGGATGGATGAATGGATGGTCTGAAAGCCCCGAATGTCACTTTCTTTAAACAATCACATTTGTGTTTGTCCTGAGTGGACAAGAGCACTGTTCCTTCGTTTATTGTGTTTCTTTTATATTTCCGTCCCCAAGACACGTGTGTGTGTGTGTGTGTGTGTGTGTGTGTGTGTGTGCGTGTGTGTGTGTGTGTGTGTGTGTATGAGAGAGAGACAGTGAGTGAGTGAGTGAGTGAGTGTGTGTGTGGTGACCCGCTCAAACGTCCCACTCAGAATTTCTTTCAAGAAATTGTACACTCTGTCTCTTTATCCATCATCCACAATCAAACACATGTACTCACACACCCTCAGCTAACGTCAGGAGGCACCTGCAGAAACAAGTTGGCGTGTCCTCAAATGACTCCAATAAGTGTGTGTGTGGTGACCCGCTCAAACGTCCCACTCAGAATTTCTTTCAAGAAATTGTACACTCTGTCTCTTTATCCATCATCCACAATCAAACACATGTACTCACACACCCTCAGCTAACGTCAGGAGGCACCTGCAGAAACAAGTTGGCGTGTCCTCAAATGACTCCAATAAGTATCAGTTCACCTGGATTACAAAAAGAAAAAAACAGCAAACTCTCAAATCCTCCACTTCTCTGCTTCATCCATTCTTTTTCCAGTGTGCTTATCCTCACGAGGGTCGAGGGCGTGCTGAAGCATGTCCCAGCTGTCTTCCGGCAGTAGACAGGGTACACCTTGAACCGGTTGCCACACAGTCGCAGGGCATACATAGACAAACAAGCATTCACACCTGGGAACAAAAAGTCTTCAATTAATTTACCATGCATGTTTTGGGAACGTGGTAGTAAACCGGAGTAAGCGGAGAAAACCCACGCAGGCACAGGGAGAACATGAAAACTCCACACAGGAAGGCCGGAGCCGGAATCGAACCGTGCACCACTGCACCGTGAGGCTGATGTGCTAAGCAGTCGCCCACCATGCCGCCACTTCCCTGCTTAATTTCTAAAATTCAGTCACTTTGCAAAAGTGAAGAAGTGGTGCAACATTCTCACTACTTGAAGCACTACTTTGAAACCCTAAAACATGTTTGAATACCCACACTGACTTGAAACCATTTGGAAATCTGAAATTGCAACCCTAAACCTGTCTTGAAACCCTGCTTTGAAAATACAGCCAGGCTGCCAACTGTAATAATTCCCAATCCTGTTTTCAAAACCTGACTTTGAAACCCCGTCTCTGTCTGGAACCCCAACGCTGTCGAGAAATTGGACTTTGAAACCTTACTTTCAAACCACACCAAGGTTTGAAACACTAATTTCAAACACGAACTTGGAATGCTAACCCTGTCTTGAAGCCTTTCTTTGAAACTATAATTGTAGATTAAAACCCTACTTTACCCTTTCAGGGACAACACTTACTACAGTTACTTACCTTGTTATCAGGTTACAGGGTGCATGAAAGGGTTAAAATGTAATCATGTTTTTAAAACCTTACTTTGAAATCCTGAAAACTGTACTTTGAAACTAATCATGTCCTACATATAGATTACACCCAGACTTGAAAAGTCCATTTCAAACTGTCATTTGAAACCCTAAATCTGTCTTGAAAACCCGAAAAAGCAAACTCTGGAAGCTTGCCTTCCATTTGTCATTGGTACCCGCTTGTACATAGTCCCGTAAACCACGCTGGGCTGAGTAGGTGTTGCAAAGGTGCAAAAAAGTTGAAAAGGACCCCATTTGGGGTCGTCTCCCAGAATCCAAATGACCCCCCCCCCTCCTCCTCCTTTGTCCTCTTTTATTTGGGCTTGATGTTGTTCTGGTTCTATTTTGGTAATTTCCTGCCGCTATGTCTGCTCTCTCATTTGACACGCGACCAAGTGGTGACTGAGACTGTCTCAGACCCATCTGCTGAAAAAGGACTCCAACATCTACTTGACCATCACACCAGAGCCGCACCAAACACCCCCTTCATCATGCACACATATTCTTCTCCACTCAAATGTGTGTTCATGTGTGTAAGACTGTGTTGTGTTTGCATTTGTTTGTTTTTTGCCAGTGTGTGTGTGTGTGTGTGTGTGTGTGTGTGTGTGTGTGTGTGTGTGTGTCTGTGCAATTGTTATGTATGTCTGTCTGTGTGTGTGTGTCAATTTACAGTGGATGTGTCTACACGCCTCTGTTCAAATAGCAGGTTTTTGTGACCCCTCAATTGAAAATAAAAGCTGTCACCTGTTCAAGGTGAAATGAATATAAACAAATGCAACAATGTGGTTGCACAAGTGTGCACACCCTGTATACCTGGGAATGTCGCTGTGCTCATGATCAAACTCATGTGAAATGGGAGTCAGCGCACACCTGCCACCATTCGAAATACTGTAGATCTGATTCAACCCAAATAAAGTTCACATGTTCCTGTAGGCTTTCCCTGACATTTCTTTCTTTCTTTTGTTTTTTTCTAGCAGAAGCATGAAGTGTTTATACTGACTGATATTTCGATCATTGACTCTGATTAAGTCTTCGTAAGCTTTTCATTTTTTATATAGTTATAGGTTGCAATGGTGAAAAAAAAAAGAAAACAAACTTTTGAGATTATTTATCTTGGCCTTATTTTTTAATATCACAAACACAGGTGTGTTTTGACTTTTTATATCAAACGTATGTGTGTGGCATGTGTCCTGGCTGCCATCAGGTACATGTCTGTGTGCGTTGCGTGCCGGTGTTTAAATGTCAGGCGGATTCCATGGAAACCCGTTCAACCACAAACATTCCAGCCAACCAATGCGTTTGACATGTACATCACATTACCGTGATAATTATTAGGATGATTACATTCACCAGCACAAATGTGACTCATTTGTGCTCTTTGATCTTCCTCTTTAATTGACACACAAGTCGCTGCAGTTTCCATGTGTTCTCGTCCGAACCTCATTTGAGCTTCTCAGGAAAACACAGCTTCACTGTAGCATTAGCATGTTAGCAAAACTGCACTTTAACATGTTAGCGCTCATGCGCTCTAGCATGTTAGCACGACTACAATATTGCCTGTTACTGCACTCTAGCATGTGAGCCCGACTGCACTATAGCATGCACATTTGCGTCATAGCATGAAGCATGTCAGCATGACTGCACCTGTAGTATGTTCGTGATACTGGACGAAAGCATGCCACTACTATTTCATTATGTAAACTGCACTGTAGGATGTAGCATATTGGCACAACTATACTGTTGCATGTAGCATGTTCGCATTACTATATTGTAACATGTAGCATGTTAGCACTGCCACACTATAGAATGTACAGCGGTGTCAAACGTATCGGCCCAGCAGGAGTTCCAATTCAGTTTGTGGGGAGAGAACTCACTCACCGACTGCTGTTTTCCCCATAAAAGTAACAATTGTTGTTGACTTTGTCTACATGAGGTTGCACTGGCGGCCACTTAAATCCATCCATTTTCTGCACTGCTTTATTCTCACGAGGGTCACAGGTAAGCTGGAGTCTATCCAAGCCGTCTTTGGGCCAGTGGCAGAGTACACCCTGAACTGGTTGTTCAGCTAATTGCAGGGCACATATAAACAAACAAACAATCACACCCACAATCACGCCTACGGATAATTTAGAGCAAGGGTGTCAAACTCAGGTCCAGGAGGGCCGCTGTCCTGCATGTTTTCCAAAGGGGTATTCACACGGCAAGATTTGCTCCGGCGCTGCGCCAGTAGAGCGTTCACACGTGCAAATTTGCTCCGGCGTCGCCCCGGAAAACAGCTTACACCGGAGCAAATTTGATCCACGTCAGGGAGGCGGTTTAAAAATTTGCTCCAGAGCAAATGCTCGTTTGCGGGGCAGCACCGATGTAAAATGGTACGTGTGAACGCTACAATTTGCTCCAGAGCAAATGCTCATTTGCGAGGGGGTAGTAGCCTCGCTACGCATGAGAAGAGTTGATTACGTACCGTGAGAATATGTTGCTTTCGTGGTCTGTCGGACTTCCGTCGTGTGTTTGTTTAATAACAACACAAGACATGGCTGGTAACGTAGCAAGCACCTCTTGGGTTATACCATCTCAACTAGAACGGGGGGAAATAGTCCCCAAATGTCATCTTTCCTTTTGTAGGAGACTGGACTGTCTCGGAGTTGTTTGTGTAGTTTGTTCCTTTGTTGTGTGTTCACAACCCCCCACCCCCCATAGAATTTATTTTGTGATTTCCTCTCTTGATTTTTCTGTTTGGCGCATTACATATTTGTTTTTCTGAGTGTCATTGCAGTCATTGTTGATTTACGTTTTCGGGGGTGGTCACTCTCGAGCAGAAGGCACGGAGACCGAGAAGGAGAAGGACGGGCCTGTGCAGTCGTTGCTTGAGTTGTGTATAAGTTTTAAAAAGAACCAACACGACAGCTCATTTGTTTTCTGTCGTTTTGCTCCACTGCAGAAACTGCTGTGTGACCGCAAGTGGAGCTGCCCAACGCTGCGCCGCTGCTGACACGCTCAGCGGCTTTGTATGTGTGACCGCTCCACAAAATTTGCTCTGGTGTAAAATATATCACAACAAAATACATCGGTGCAGCGCCGGAGCAAATGTGTGCCGTGTGAACACCCCTCAAGTCTCCCTGTTGCAACACACAGACTTTGAAAACATGCAGGACAGCGGCCCTGCAGGACCGGAGTTCGACACCTGTGATTTAGCGTGATCAACTGATCTACCATTCATGTTTTTGGAATGTGGGAGGAAACCTGAGCACCCGGAGAAAACCCACACAGGTACGGGAATAACATACAAATTTCACACAGGAAGGCCGGAGCCCGGATTTGAACCATTCACCTCTCCACTGCAAGGCCGATGTGCTAACCAGTCGACTACCATGCCGCACGATCACTTACTGTAAATGACATTCAGAATTTGGTTGTTAGTCAGAATTTGATCCCTGATATTGATGGGCTTGTGAGGGCTAAAATGTAACAAGTTTCAGGAGTGAAAAAAGCCTACTCCATATAAAATGCTGTGACCAGAGACGTAACATGGTGATAGGACCCAGTGCAATAATGCCATATAGAGTCAAACCTCGGTTTTCGAACGTCTTGGTTCTTGACCAATTCGGTTTACGACCAAAAATTTCGAGTTTTTTATGCCTTGGATGACGAACACATTTCGGTTCTCGAACAAACTGAGCGCACTTGAATGCACCACTTCTCTCGCCTTCCTTACACGAGGAAATGACGCTTTGTCGTGTCGCTTTCCATTGTGAGCAGATGTGTTCAATAAACTTTTTTTTTTTTAAAAAGTGGTTTCGGTTTTCGAACAATTCGGTTTTCGAACAGCCAGTCCTCCATTAAGCGCCTCCAGCTGGTCCAAAATGCTGCTGCTCGCCTCTTGACTGGTACTCGTAAGAAGGAGCACATAACTCCTATTCTGGCATCCCTTCACTGGCTCTCTAGAGCCCTAGAGAAAATAGAGTTATTTACAAGATCCTATTATTTGTTTTCAAATCTCTAAATGACCTCACGCCACCTTACCTCTCCAAGCTCATCCGCCCCTACACACCTGCCCAGCGCCTCAGGTCTGCGGACCAGACATTACTGGAGGTACTGAGAACTAGGCTGAGGCTCAGAGGGGATCGCCCCTTTTCCGTTGCTGGTCCCTCTCTCTGGAATGACCTCCCACTGAACATTCGGCAAGCCTCCTCGCTGCCCATCTTTAAAACCCGCCTCAAAACTCACTTGTATTCTTTGGCATTTGACTCAGCACGACTCAGATTTGTTCTTGGTTTTGCTGTTTGGTGCTTTCTCCCGTCTTTTTTACCGATTTGTTGCTTTACTGTTGTGTATGTTAGTTGTTCCATGTACAGCACTTTGTATGCAGCGATGGCTGTTTGAAAGTGCTCCATAAATACAGTTGAGTTGAGTTGAACCTTCTGGAACGGATTATGGACAAAAACCAAGGTTTGACTGTATATTAAAAAAAAAAAAAAAAAAAAAGGAAAAAAAAAATCAGCAAATATATCCAGGAAAAACACCTGGAGTGAGTTATTTTTGTGTGAAAAAAATTGCAAAGTTCTTGGACTCTTGTCCAGCAGTTTTGTGTCATGCTTGAATGGTAATTTTTATGCAACAGAGCACTTTGCACTGGAAAATTAAATCACGATGTAGTTATTTTATTGTTTGCTTAAATCCCTTTGTTGTTGGGTTAGGATCGTGTATGATTAAAAATGAACTTTATTAAGAGCATGCATATTGTACGTTTGCAGTTATTTTGTCCATATTTAAAATAGGTTTTTTGTCATACATCTGGGAGGCACGGTGACGGACTGGTAAGCACGTCCACCTGACAGTTCAGAGGTCCGGGGTTCGATTCTAGGCTCTGGCCTTCTGTGTGGAGTTTGCATGTTCTCCCTGTGCCTGCATGGGGTTTCTCCGGGTACTCATATTTCCTCTCACATTCCAAAAACATCCATGGTAGGTTAACTGAACACTCTAGATCAGGGGTGGCTAACCAGTCAGAGACTAAGCGACAATTTTTTGTACTTGGGCACACACAAACATCAATGCATCCCTTACACACACACACACACACACACACACACACACACACACACACACACACACACACACACACACACACACACACACACACACACACACACACACCGACCTCTGCTCAACCACATTTATTGTAAATGTCACACACCAACATGATAATTACAGAAATTGACTCCTGCAGTAATAAGACCACAGACCAATCAGTTTCAACAATGACTATTGTGTGCAGTATCTCACACACACAAACTCTCAGTTCAACCAAGTCCACAAACAAAAATATAATGACATTTTCCTCTTACTATGTATGTTACTTAATGCCTTAGTGCAGGGACTTTTGGGCCATCCTTCTCTTGAACAATCCTCTTCAAATCTAGGTTGTATTCCGTTCTTGCCACTCGAAACAGGCACTGTCTACATACTAGCTGCAGTGGTTACTTTCTATTTGGGTCAGCTTGCTACATATTTGACCGAAGATCGACTTTTTAAGCGACGAACTTCCCGATCGACCTGATCGCGCACGTGCAAGCATATACACACGCACGCATGCGGGGGCCCAACCACGCACGCGTTTGCATATGCACGCACGCACGCACGCACGCATGCACGCCGAGATGAACAACAGCCGGAATGTCACCGAACATGAACGAAATCGAAACACACGAACACACAAAGTTCCCCCCCACCCTCCATTTCTTCCTCCCAACCCTCGGGTCGACTAGGGACCAGTCCGCTTGCTCCCAGTCGATTGCGATTGACGTATTGGGCACCCCTGCCTTAAAATCAGAGGTAATTCACTGACTAGCTTAGCGCTTAGCGCCATTATTTGCGCATGAGCGGTGATTCAGTTGTCATCTGACTGGTTGCCTTGTATGTCAATCAAGTAACGGGATCGTTGATAGGTTGACATCGTAAGTTCTGCTGTACATAGCACCGTTGTTTGAATGGGAGCGCCAGCGCGGAGGCGTTCTCGACGCTTGTCATGTGAAAGCCCGGGAGTAGCATTGAACCAGCCAAAGATCCGCATGCGGCTCGCGAGCCGCGGGTTGGCCACCCCTGCTCTAGGTTGTCCCTAGGTGTGAATGGTCGTTTGTTTATGTGTGCCCAGTGATTGGCTGGTAACCAGTTCATGTTGTACCCGCCAACTGCCCGAACACAGCTGGGATATGCTCCAGCACGCCCGCAACAATCATGAGGATTAGATAATGGATGGATGTCATACATATGTTGTGGAAGTGCATTTCTGTGTGTGACTACTCCAGTAGCACTGATGAAAAATTGTGGGCCTCCTTGCAGCATTTACTGTAACTTGCCTGTCCCTGGTTTAAGGTAACATACTGCACCATATCATAACGTCATGAAAAGTAGGGTCAAATTAAAATAGCCTCAATTATCATATCATAGCCTGAACTAAACATAATGTGAGGTATTGCAACAAAACAAAGCAACATCATCTTAAAGTAACGTATTGTACTGTAAGATAACGTAAGGTAAGACATACATAAAAAAACATTTGCACAAAGTAAAAACTATACGCTGTTATTACTTTTTGGAAAAAAAGGTTTCACTATGTACACACACACACACGCACACACATGCGCACACATGCGCGCGCACACACACACACACACACACACACACACACACACTAAGCCCCGCCCGCCACGGCATGCTAAGAATCCTCTGGTCGTTATCACAATATGCAAATGAGGTGCACTTTTTCTCATGTACGTGACATGACCTTGTCCTTCTTTGACTCATTGGCAGCTTGCGACTAAGGTTTGCGCATATTACATACAGAACACTTCCACATTAGAAATCATCATAATTGCGAGTTTGAAATGCTGATAATTACGTGATCAAACAATTTGTACAAAACATTCTCAGGCTACGCAAGGCTCCAGTCAGCTCACCTTTAACCTCACTGGCAAAAAGTACGAGAGAAAATCAAGGCTATGAAAGGATGAGGTGTATCAACATGAAAACTAACAAGGCAAATTGTCATAAAATCTATATTCCTTTCCCAAAGAATGAAATGTATCTTCTTCTTCTTCTCCTTTCGGCACGTCCCTATTCAGGGGTCGCCACAGCGAGTCAGTAATTTCCATCCGCCCCTGTAAACCGTCCTACCAACTCGCACGGTCGTCTTGGCAAAAGTTTTACGCCGGACGCCATTCCTGACGCAACCCTCCCCATTTCTCCGGGCTTGGGACCGGCACTGGGGAACAGTGCACCCCCAGGGGAGGGCACTGCCCCCCAGCGGCTGGGTTCCAAAGAATGAAATGTATAATGGATGTTATTTATGACACAGAAAAATGAAGGTAAAGATAAGTTTTTAAAAAGTTGCTATCGTACCTCAATCCTGAACAGTCAAATCAGCAGCGATTTGGAAAACAGGACAATAAAAATTCCCAGCAAGTGTCTGAAAAAATTGGGGGGGATTATTTTAGTGGTCCTCGTAGGCAGGGGTGTCAAACTCATTTTTGTTGCGGGCCACATTGTAGTCACAGTTTCCCTTGGAGGGCCGTTTTGAATTTGGGGAAACCATATAAATGTTTAATCACCTTCACATATTACATACACAGCGTACAAAAACTGATGGATAACTAATTTTGAAATCAGATTCAAGAATAATGACTGTTATTGTGGATTACCCATATTGGCCCGAATAAACACCGAAGATGGTGTTTTTTTTGCATTGAAATGAAATCAGATGTCAAGAATAATGACTGTTATTGTGGATTACCCGTATTGGCCCGAATAAACACCGAAGACGGTGGTTTTTTTGCATTGAAATAAGACTGAAAAAGTGCGGGTCGTCTTATTTTCGGGGTCTAGACATTACACCCATTCACGACGCTAGATGGCGCCAGATATCATTGATAGAATAAAAAAAATATAATAAATAATGACATGATGACCAACAGGTGTGACGCTGGAGGAGAAGTCCTCCAATGCCACCTGTTGGTCACAAACGGAACAGGACCGACAGTAAACTATGAATCCAAACCAAATCTAATCTCAACAAAAACAGAATCATGACAGTGATTCTCTCAAGGGACGTCCCAAAGTCACCCAATGGTGGCCGCAGGATGTGTGCCGCCTGAACAGGGTGGCAATGGGATCAGGCCTCTGGTGATGTGGAGTCCATTTTTGGTCGGATCGTTCTGTCATGTAGTGAGATGGTAGATGAACCAAAACACAGGGAAGCAAGAAAAGCAGGGCATACTGAACAAAATCTATTCACTCATTTAATGTGATTAGCGGCAGCTATGGCGCTAGCAAGCACTAGCCACGCCAGCAGCACTCAAGTGCCCCATATAGGCTCGTGAGAGCCATCGGCTGACTTTTTAAATGCAATCGACATAAATTACTCTGCACACTTTGATGCTGTCTTCCTGACACAGTTGCTGTTCCAACTGATCAATTTTGAAAAAAAAAAAAAAGAAAAAAAAACCAGGCGCACAAATGTTTTAGCTGGCGAAATTGCTACTGTGGTTCGGATCTCACTTCGTTTTCTAGACCAAAATCTACGGGAAGAGATTTTTCTGAAAAGTCACGAATGTTTTGAGAAAGGAAATAGTGTGCTGCTATGCACAGTTTAAATGTAAGTATAAAACGTTGAATGCCTCAAAGTGAAAACTAGTCAGTCATTCATTATTAAAGGGACATTGTCTAAAAATGTTGATTTGTTATTGTTTTTTATTTCAAAAAAACACTATTAATATCAATAAGATGATGATCATATCAACAACAAACCAACAAACAAACAAAAACATATTTTAAAACCTAATTTTAGATGATATAATCACAAATTCTATTACACAGGGCGCACCTCCCCTCCAGGAGGCTGCCATGTTTCGCCGTTATCTTTCTGCTACTGATACCCAAGGGACACAAGCTTTGTGAATTTAGTTCCTCAACATGATGACTCCAGCATGTGTAACAAATACCATGCACTTACTCCATCATTTGAGGGAAAAACGAGATGTTTTTGGGGATGACATTTTATGGTCTGTCTGAGACACCGTAATGCATATACAGGTTAGGTCATTGCATTCTATTAGTTCACCTCAAGGTAGCATTAAATTCTACATACTGGAAATTTTTTGTTTGTTTTTTTGTTTTTGTCCTCAGTAATAACCAAGAAAATTGTTTTCTTTTTATCCGAATCTAGATTTTTTTTAAGTTGACAAAAACAAACAAAATAACAAAGTCAATTTAGAACCCTGATTATATCCGGGGCGGCACAGTGTAAGCTGGGTAGCAGTTCAGCCTCGCAGTGCAGAGGTGAAGTGTTCGATTCCAGCTCTGGTCTGTGTGAAAGAAGTTTGCATGTTCTCCCCTCGACTGCGTGGGTTTTCTCCGGGTACTCCGGTTTCCTCCCACATTCCAAAAACATGCATGGCAGGTGAATGGAACACTCTAACTTGTCCCTTGGTGTGAGTGTGAGCGCAGATGGTTGTTCGCCTATGTGTGCCCTGCAATTGGCTGGCAACCAGCTCAGAGTTTTCCCCCTGCCGACTGCCCGATGACAGTTGGGATAGGCTCCTGCACGGCCACAGCCCTTGTGAGGATAAGCTGATAAGAAAATGGATGGATGAATGGAGTCTGCACCACAATGTCCACTGAAGTCTCAAACTCATTTCTATTCTTTGGCTTTTGACTCTTGATTTTAGTTTATTTTAGTTTTTCTGTTTTTGCGCTTTGGACTGTCTTTGTTATTAATTTATTGTTTTATTGTTTGTTGTTGTATATATGATCTTTGCTCCATGTTCAGCACTTTGTATACAGCGATGGTTGTTTTAAAGTGCTCTATAAATACAGTTGAGTTGAGTTGATGCAAAATATGTAATTAAATACAATATGTCAATTTCTTTAGATTCTATTTAACTATGTTTTCCGATTACTGGTAACAAAAACCCATTGGGCACCACGGTGAAGATGTAAGTGTTTGACTCTGCCCTGCCACTGCCGAGAGGGTCTTTGTTATCCTACTCAAGGCTCATCGGGGAGGAGCCGGGGTCAGCATGACTGGCGGTGCGATCAAACGCCGACATTGCCCTCTTGTGTTTGTGTGTTTGAGGCCTGGCCCGGTAGCAGCTCAGTAGTCGCGCACCTGTGACAACTTGCTTGTTTTCCTCCAACACACTCAACACGCTCCCACGCTCTCCAAGTGGACACGTACTACTTTCACCTCATCTGATATTCTTTTGCGAGAAATGTATGTCATGCACACAAAGGTTAAATAGGCTTTTCACGTCCTGATGGCATCTCATTTTTTTCAAACATCACTTCATTTTCAGTTTCACTTTCTGTCCACATCACAATTTACAGTGGTGCTTTGAGATGCAAGTGAGTATTACATATTCTGTATTTAAAACAACCACATGGCTTTACCCTAGCTTTATGGAAACATATACTGCAGTAGGAAATGCCATAGACAACTCACAAAACAAGCATTGATGCGGCATCACATAGAAAATTTAATAATGATCTGATATATACTTTATCTTTTGCAAAAAATGACTTACTGAGGCAAAAACAGTAACTGAAATTGTGAAACCCTTCTCCATTAGTATCTGCATGATTGAATTATATTGCCCCCCCACCCCAGAAGCCAAGTAACGCACATCAAAATGAGTCACAATTAATTTATCATGACAAAGAAACTTTTATTCTTTACGTTCATTACGTTATGCTGTCACTATTTGTATCTATATATAATTTAATTGCAATGTTACAAAAGTTTTTTTCCTTAAAAACACATTCCTTTTGTTTCCCCCCTTTCGGAAGGCTGGAACAAATTAATGGCATTTCCATTCATTTCAATAGGGAAAGATGTTTTGAGACACTAATGTGTGTTTGTACGCGTGTGTGTGTGTGTGTGTGTGTGTGTGTGTGTGTGTGTGTGTGTGTGTGTGTGTGTGTGTTCTTTTTGTGGAATGTTTGTGGTGTTTGAATTCCTGATCCCACCACTTCAGAGCAGCGGGCCTACATTCCTGCTGTTGAAAATTCCCAGGAAAGCTGAAATATTCTTATTAGGTGTCCTAATATTGTTTCCCATCATGTGTGCTGGCTTCAAAGGCCAAGCTCCAGCAGGTGATGTTGTGTTTGCGGAAAAGCTAACGCTAATGCAACCCCGCCCCCCCCCCACACACACACACACGCACACACACACATACACACTTGTGTGTATACGTGTGCTTGCATGTGTGTTGTGTGTTGGAGACTGTCAGTGTGTGTATATTGTGTCTGTGTTATATTCCCACGGCCTGGTAGTCCAGTGGTTAGCACGTCGACTTCACACTGCAGAGGTGCCGGGTTCAATTCCAGCTCCGGCTCCCTGTGTGGAGTTTGCATGTTCTCCCTGGGCCTGCGTGGGTTTTCTCCGGGTACTCAGGTTTCCTCCCACATTCCAAAAAACATGCATGGCAGGCTGATTGAACACTCTAAATTGTCCCTAGGTGTGAGTGTGGGCGTGGATGGTTGTTCGCCCTCTGTGTGCCCTGCGATTGGCTGGCAACCTATTCAGGATGTCCCCCGCCTACTGCCCGAAGACAGCTGGGATAGGCTCCAGCGCCCCCCGCGACCCTAGTGAGTATAAAGCGGTTCGGAAAATCAATGGATGGATGGATGTTATATTCCCCAGTTTTGGAGTTTGTGGATCTTTGTTTGACTGATGGACGAACCAATACAGCTACTATTCACAAA
>NW_017805533.1:116031-127037 GCF_001891065.2 Hippocampus comes | reverse complement strand
CGGTGGGTGTGGGGGTGGTGGGGGGGGGGCGGTGTTACATATTGTTTTTTTAAGAAGTAATTTATTGCAAATAATTGGCCCTCACAGAAAGTTTTTTTTCACTTCAGAAGCCTTTTATCAATGTTCTTCAAGAAAAAAAACTTTTTTTCTTGAACCCCTGCTTCCAAAAAATCCTCCAAGAGATTTTGTTGGCTTGCTAGCAAATTTGGAGCATGTATACTAACTACAGATGGTGGCACTAAATTGAGACAATTGCACCCATTGTGCGTGGCCGCAGCACCGCAGCAAGGTTTGATGAGTCACCACCAAACCTGAAATTGTGAGTTTGTGACTTCAACAAATTCGTCCACGCTCCAACTGGAACAAACGTGCAAAAAAGTAAACCTCCATTTTCCAACCTGGAGAGGTGGGATTTAGTGTGTCTGTCTTTTGACGTGGAAAAACTGTTTTGTGCTTGTTCTGATGTTTACAGTAAATACACTAAACACTTTGAAGAGAAGCACTTGAAATTTGGATCCCTGTGTTTTTACAGAACTATGGCAAAAGAATTACCTCAAACTGACATAGGCTACCTTGTGCTCAGACAAAGCAAAAGCCACCCCCTCAGCAAAAAGTAGTTCATTCAAGTACGGTATATCATAAGTAAACTTAGTTGTTATGCTAAATTGGAGGCAGTAAACTATATGTCAGGGGTGTCAAACTCATTTTTGTCATGGGCCACACTGTAGTGACTGTCTCCCTTGGAGGGCCGTTATGACTGTGAAAACATGTCAAGAAGTCAAGAATATTGGTTCATTCAATGATTGTTAAGTTAGTGTCATGAGGGGTTTGGTAACAAGAAAATGCTTACAATGTCTCGCCTATTTATTACATATGAGAAGTTGAAATTTTGGGACAGATTTTAGCAATCATCGTAGAAGTTGACATGTTTGATTTGCTTTCGCTGGCCACATAAAATGATGTGGCAGGTCAGATCAGGCCCCTGGGCCTTGAGTTTGACAGCGGTGTTATAAGTGTTCTTTTTAAATATATGCTTAAGTATACTTGGTTTGTACTAAAAAGTCTATAAAAAGATACTTATAGTATCGTTTTAAAACTTAATTTGTTCCAATTTAGCATGAAAAACCTACATTTTAGATGCTGACACTCGAGTACCCTTTATAAAGAACAATTTATGTACTACTTTTTCATAAGGGTCAGTGTGTTGTTGGCACAATGTGTGCTTACTAATATGCTTGTGTTGTTTAATGCAAAAATATGATTTTTACAAAGGTTTGAAGAATTTAGCAAAACGTATTTGCTTCATCAAAATTGGAGAGAACTTCGATGCTTTCCAATTTTGATGAGTTTTTGTGTGTGTGTGTGTGTGTGTGTGTGTGTGTGTGTGTGTGTGTGTGTGTGTGTGTGTGTGTGAAGCAAAAATAGCCAGTAGTTACAAAAAATGCACTAACCCTAATCATAGCTCAAGGCTAAACTCAACATGCACTGCACACACACGAGAAAGAGGCCACACACGAGCAAGAACATACGTCATAATGAAACACACATTTCCAAATATTTTCATTATTATTTCTCTGTCAATGAAATGCAAAGATAAGATCCCTGGTGGAGGGGGAAAAATAACATAGTAGTGTAGATTGTCGAGGAGAATTAATGTTCTTGTTGACCACCTACAGACATTTTTGTAGTTGTGTGCTCTCGTGTGTATGTATGCCCATGTTTGCGTTGATGCGTGTGCAAATTTGTGTTTGCACGTGCGTATATGTGTGCATGTTGATGTGTGTGTCGGCGTGTGTGTGCATGACGCAAGGGTGCAGCAAGAGAATTGAATATGAGCTCAACAACACGACTCCATCTTTTCACACAAGCCTGCAGAGATGTTTTCAAAAAGCGTCGAATGCGACAAAATGTTTGTGTGAGTCTGAGTTTGTGCACATATCGCCGCCAAAGTCCAAATAAGACAAGAAAGTAAAGCAATCGGATGGGATGAAGAAAGCAAGAAGAGAAAGTGGGAGACAGAAGAAGAGAAAAATGTGTGCAGATTCCTGATGAGAGGAACGTCAGAGAAAAGAGGCGTCAGCGGCGGGACGGCTGCCAGACATGTGGAAGTCATCAGAAGGCCGCCAGAGAAATTGGGGGAACCCCGATGGATCCACCGCTGCCTGTGTGTGTGAGTGCGTGTGCATGACCGCAGTGTGCAGTTAACGGCTGCCAGTTGTGTGTCTATTATACACATTGGAATTGGATGGATGCTGAACTGCTTTAAAACAACACGTATAGACTAAAAAAAAAAAAAAAACGAAAATTTCAAAAAAAATTGAAAATCTGTACTTTCCTCTACATATAATATACGATATAAATCAAGCATAGCTGCCGAGTCATCAACTGCTGGAGAATAATGTTTTTAAACAAACCTCCCAGTGATTAAAAAAAAATGTAGCAGTGGTTCAAGACATTTGATAGATTGTAAATAATTGGAGGGCCGCCCAGAGGGCGACTGGTTCGCACATCGGCTTCACAGTGCAGAGGTGCAGGTTTTGATTCTGGCTTTGGCTTTCTTGTGTGGAATTTGCATGTTCTCCCGGTTTCCTCCCACAGTCCAAAAACATGCGTGACAGGTTAATGGAAGACTCAAAATTTTCCCTCGGTATGATTGTGAGCGTGGATGGTTTGTCTGTGTGTGCCCAGCGAATGGCTGGCAACCAGTTCAGGGTGTCCTCCGCCTACTGCCCAAAGACAGCTGGGATAGGCTCCAGGACGCCGGTGACCCTTATGAGGATAAGCGGCTTAGAAAATGGATGATTGGATGGACATCCCACTCATGCTGTAAATTCAAAAAATGACTTATGTGAAAATTGTGAGATTCCATTCTATTCTGCATCTTCGTACAAAGTACCACTTGTCACAGTTCGGGGATTTGGGGGTTACTGTATTTGACTTGACCCGAGTCAGACTTGAGCTGCCATTTTACATCTTCTGACGTGCTTGCCAAAATCTTCGCAATGACTTGACTGGACTTCTGACTTGGTATCTCAGCGACTTGGCATGACTTGACAAGCTCTCTTATTTATAGTTAGACATCTGCAGTTTAACACAGTTTAACACAGTTTGTCTTTTTCGGAAGGAAAGCAAAAAGAAAAATGTTCTTTCATTCACACCCACCTGGCAACCCAGTCAGCACCACTTGGTGTGAAGTGGCTACCGAACACCAACATTGATGGGAGCAACTCTGATGACGGTTATAAAGCACCAGATGTCCAAAATAATGGATTGCTCCCCACGGAATGAAAACACAATTACGGCAACTAGGGTTGAGATGGTTAGTGAAAACTGTCCAAACTGTTTGTTGTGATTTTCTTTGCATAGTCACACAACACCTCCCCCAGCTTCTCTGTACGAACAAGGTGAACTTCGAAAGAAGCCAAAATGCTAATACCGTATTGGCCCGAATATAAGACGACCCTGATTATAAGACGACCCCTTCTTTTTCAAGACTCAAGTTTGAAAAAAGACTTTTTGAATACCAAATTAATTTTTATAGTGAAAATAATTAGAGTACATCTGAAACAAATGATTCTAACAATATATTTGAGAGAAAAGCATGTTATTTTGCCTCATTCACATCTTAATATCTGAACATTTAAATATGTAAACTAAAGTGCAATCACATTCGTAAATGAATGGCTTCTGGTTTTTGAAATGTAAATGACATCATAACTTCTCCTCAGCTGCCGGTGAACCTGGCCGATCTTCAACCCACTTTTCTCCAGATTGTCGCTACGTTTCTCCATTTTCTGTTATCTCTTCTATTATTTTCTTCTCTTTTCTTTCTTACCACTATTTTTTATTTTTCTTCTTCATGCTACCGCTATATTTATTTTTATTCTTCGTGACAGGGGTTCACTTTGGCCTGGGGAGTCAAGTTCAGCATTCGCTTCAATGATATCTGGCGCCATCTAGCGTCATGAATGGGTATAATGTCTAGACCCCAAATTTAAGACGACCCGCACTTTTTCAGTCTTATTTCAATGCAAAAAACACCGTCTTATATTCGGGCCAATACGGTATATAGACAGCAACCGCTGCATGCAAAAGAAACAAAGTGCAGTGTTGGTACCAGTCAATCAGAATCAAGGTGTGGAGACATCTTTGGATTCAAGGATGAACGTTTTGACAAGACCAGAAAAAAACGCAATCGCAATACGCAAGGCTTGAAACTCGAAGATAAGAGATTCAACATCGACAATGCTTCCTCTCGTCTGCACGTAGGCTCGGGAGGCACCACAAAAATCCAGCTTGTAAAAAATTATAATCATCGTATTATAATAATAACAGGACATAATATTTACAATCAAGGTTTGTAAGTGTGTTAATAAATATATATAATACAAAAATAACAGGCTTATTTACGGGAAAAAAGATTTCCTCTCCTGTGCGGACCTCTCCTCGGTCTACCTTTGGTGCCACGCCAAAGAAAAAAAACAGCGAGATGATGCTCACGTCAATTGTCGGTAAGAAAATGCTTTAAATAACAATTGTTTGTTTAGTTTGTTACAGCCATGTTTAGTTGACACGAATAACCATAGCCATGTTTAGATGCTGCGTTTACATGCGCTTCGGTAATGCGATCATCAGAAAAACCCGGTTTACTTGGTTTACTCAATAGATGTCTTTCCAAATACATGACGTAAAACTCTAGGTGTCAAAATAGGCCTTCTTCCCATTCCTACCTAAAACTTGCTGTATTTCAAGAAATGCTCGTGGCGACTGCGCTATACAATCTCGCCAAAAACAACCCAAAACGCTGTTGTGGAAAAGTTGTGACCTGCACATTGATTACGCTATGAAAATTAAATGGAATGTTATGAGACAAAGTTTTTTTATATGCAACGATTATGCCGACATTTTCGAGAGGTTCATAAGCCAAGAGTGAATTCTATTCGTGAAATTGTAATTTGGAAGAACCCCCCCATTAACTCATTAATATTGACAAGTTATTTTGGAAAATAAAGCAAAGCTGACAAATACTCAGACGTGGTTCATTTCTGTCAGGGGTGGTACGGAGTGTGTGGGCGGACACCACAAAGCCTTTTTGCTTAAGGCTCCAAAATGGCCCCTCTCCTGTAGAGTGGAAAGCTCCCACTCATGAAATAAGAAATGCGTTTGGACTTTTATGTTATGAGGCGAAGTCTCTCCTCGGACCCAGCGGTCGCCCTCCTTCCTCCAGTTTCAGTGATGGCGGCGGCAGGCTCGCACAGCCAGAGCAAGCGTGTCAAATTCCAGCGTGTGTTGAGCCCCAGTCGCCCTGGGCAACTGGGAAAACACGCCTGATGATTTTACATGCGCAACTCTGACTGTCCGTCAAACCTATCCGTGAACACATGGCGTCCATTCTTTGAGTCCCACTGGTGCGAGTAGGGCTGAGTAGGATGAAGATGAGGAGGATGAAGACCAGGGCGCAATCTGTGACATCATCAGTGCAGCCCCAGCATACAATACAATACAATACATGCTGATTTATATAGCGCTTTCACAACAGCGGCAGCTGTAACAAAGCGCTTAACAAAACAGTTAACATAAAGTAAAATAATAAACACAACACATAACATAAAACACGGACAGTCGTGCAGTCCTAACCACTTTTCCGGGACATGCTTTGTTGTTTGAAGCAGTTTGAGATGAAAGAGGAGAGAATCAAAGTGTCCTTTCACCAGTGGATCAGAGACGTCATGCTCAAAATGTGCACAAAAAAAAATAAAAAAATGGAGGTTTGAGCGTCTTCTTTGGTTGCTGTGACATCATTCAAGCAAGAAGGTGAAAACTGCATCAGCTATTCACAACAACACTCATTCTGGATATAAGAAGCCGACACACCCCTATTTAAATGCCAGGTTTTAGTGATTTAAAAAAAAAAAAACTACCAATAATGTGACTTGTACAACTCAAGTGAATACATTTCAAGAGAATTGAAAATAAGCAAAATAATGTGGCTGCACAAATGTGCACCTGACATGGTCTTACT
This sequence comes from Hippocampus comes, assembly GCF_001891065.2. Lineage (NCBI taxonomy): Eukaryota > Metazoa > Chordata > Actinopteri > Syngnathiformes > Syngnathidae > Hippocampus > Hippocampus comes. The sequence continues at coordinate 121,015 of NW_017805533.1, read as the reverse complement.
GTATATATAATTGGACTGTTAATAGGCCCCTCATGGTTGAAGCAAGAGGGCAGCCATCTTACGTTGCCACTGTTTCTGACAAGTTCTGTGATTTTTTTTTCCCGCTGAAAACACTGTTTGAAACGCATTATTTTAAAAGTGACTTGAACAAAAGGGTAAATATTGGAAAGTATACATGGCATTTTAACTCTCGCTATGTGTGCTAACTGCAAAGCTAGGAGCTGATTAGCAAATGGGGGTGTAATTCAAATTCTCAAGCTCAGAGCAGACAGTCCATATTGCTCTATCCCCACAATTGAAATGGGTCCTTACTCTCTCTTTTTTTTTTCCTTTTCTGAACATACAAACTACACATATGCCTCCGTCAACATAATTTTGACAGCAGTTTGTCCTGCCTCCCCGACAGACCTGTGCCAGTGGACTGAATCCTGACAAAAGCACGCAACGACTCGGCACGGTCTGGTCGGTGACGACTTCTCGTCCGGTCCATTACACATCCCATGACTTTTGTTTCAACGCCACATTTTCTCCGCCGTTGTGGTGTCCCCAAACCCGTTCCCAATCTCCATATTTTTACTATTGCAGGTGTACCAATACATTTGTCCAATCACTTCTGAGATTTCTTCTGAACTCCAAATTTCACCACCTTTTTCCGCTTTGTCATAGTTTTATCATGTGTTTTTTTTATTGAAAATATATTGTGTGAGGAGGTGTGACAAGTTCAAAAGATACATATATTAAATGCTTTATTTTGTTCCTCACGCACACGTTCCAAAGTGCATGTGTACGATTGTGGGCATGTGGTAAACATAATGCTTGGAAGCAGCTGACACTGCAGCAGACATCATCTTTGGCATTCCAGTCAGGGAAAACACCAGCAAAGCGTCTCTCTTGCTCTGAGACGGAACGACGTCAACGACACGACAATGACGAGGATCAGAGGCTCAAGAATTTTCAAATCTTAACAGATTGTTTATTTGTTCCATACAGAAGCACGTTGATGCCACATCAGAAAAAAATGTGAATGTGAAACTTTTACCATGTTGTAATATAAAACGTTACATGATGAAAATTACCATACAATAAGTTAACATTGTAATATGATACATTTACCATGTTGGTCTCATGTTGAAACGTGAAACTAATCACATTGAAACATGAAATTCAGCATGTTGAAACATGAAACGTAGCATCTTATTATGTCAAAATGATCACGTTAAAATGCTAAACTTATGTTTTACTGTTGCATTATTTTTGTGCACCATTTGCCAGCTCGTATTAGCCATTCCTAGTCAGGACTCCCACATACATACATAAGCAGTAAAAGTATACAATTATTGGCAGTGATTCACAATGATACAGTAATGGCTTATAATACATCCAATATGTCCAATATTACTAGACAAAACCTTCTTGGCCCATTCCCCTCGACCATGCAGGAACCAAGAATGAACATTCAGACCACTGTTTTCATTTCTGGTAGTCCCTTTTTCACAAAAACAATCGTGGCTAGAGGGGTCGGAAATGTCACTAAATATAGGAAAAAGTTGACAGCACAACAAGTCGAAACAAGTCGAGGCTCATCCTGGCTAGCTCGTTTGGTGCTGGTGTCCACACGTGTGCACATAAAAAGCACATCTTTCAAAATAAAAGCACCCCATATTTGACATTCGACTTCATGGTTACCGTAATTTCCGGACTATAAGCCGCGACTTTTGTCATACGCTTTCAACTCTGTGGCTTTCTTTCATGAAGCGGCTTATATAAAGACTTTTCTAACGGCCGCCTGTGTACCGTCTTTCTTTGTAAATATCTCATGTTACAATATGGGCACCTGCGGCTTATACACAGGTGCGGCTTATGTGTGTACAAAATATTTTTTTCCTTTAAAAATGAAGTGGTGCGTCTTATAATCAGGTGCGGTCTATAGTCCAGAAATTACGGTACTTTGAGGTCCGGTCAGAGACTGTGGGCAGGCCGAATGTGGCCCCTGGGCTTTACTTTGCCCAAGTCTGTTTTAGAACAATCAACAAAAACATAGGATCGTTGGACGTTTGATATTAATGGTCAAGAAGGGGGTTTTGTCCCTTGCCGTACAAGGATGGCAAATGCTCGATGTCTCTTATTTGTCAAATTGCAATACCGTCCACAAGCGCGTTGGGGTTTGTCTTTTTTTGGGCTGATATTTTGGACTCCAGCTTGTGCTGACACAACTTTGTATACTTGTGCGCGTGTGTGCTTTGTGTGTGCATCTCATGTACACGCGAGTTCATCCGTCGGTGCTGCCGGGAAAAAGGAGACTGGCGCGTGTCGCAAAAGCAGTGTTGGCGGGGACATCTTCGTCTTTTTCTTCTGTGGTTTGGATTGTTTTGACTGACGCCAACTGCAGACAGACGCGGGGGCGTGCACACTGTCATCACACACACACACACACACACACACACACACACACGCACACACACGCAAACGCAAACGCTTCACAATTTCCGAGACGCGCACACGCAAACGCTTCACAAAATTTCCCAGTCATGAATAGGGTTTCAAAACACTGATCAAGTTTTCAAAATAGGGTTTCAAATTAGTGATAGGATTTCCAAATAGGGCTTCCAACAGAGGATTGGGTTTCAAATTAAGGTTCCAAACATGGATTAGAGCAGTGGTTCTTAACCTGGGTTCGATCGAACCCCAGGGGTTCAGTGAATCAGTCTCAGGGGTTTGACGGAGCCTCTGCCATGGAGGTTAAGACACAGCCGACTCAACATGTCAATCAGTGATGACACGCCCGATTGGCCATCACTGGCTGCGGATGATCACAGTGCATTGCTTGTCCAATCAGTGCTGCGGGAAATTTAGTTCGCTCAGTAGTCAGCACGTGACTGTCGTGTTAGTACTCATACAATTTTAAAAAATTATACTTAGGCCATGGAATTGTATTTAGTTTTTTTCTGTTTTTATAAATGTGTTTTTTTTCATGTCTTGAATTTGTAAAAAATCAATTTCCTATTTTTCACTAATGAAGGGTTCAGTGAAAGTGCATATGAACTGGTTGGGTTAACAAGGTTAAGAACCACTGGTTGAGAGTATCAAGTTATGGTTTCAAATTAGACTTTTAAAGTCGGGTGTTAGGACCCCTCCATCTGATGACAACTCAGGGAGTGTCTAAAATAAGTGTGGGAGTTGGTGGGGAGCAAAAAGTGGTGTGCTCCCATGGTTCGGGCTTTCTAAGACAAGCGATTATTAACATGGGTGGGGGACAAGTGAGTAACATGGGGATTGCAGGGACACACGACACAATAGGACGAGATTGGAGTCAACACTCCCGAATTCCCACTGCCTAAGTGCAGCCCGAATAATTACTGCAAATGAATGAACCAAAACAAATTATGGCAGAGTTACATAACACACGAATGAATCGTGGACACAAGTGAACTGGATAGATGATGGTTTTGGCGAGGAACGAATATGGCTGCACTAATCGAGAGGCAGTGGTACCAAAGACAAAGGAGGGATTGCGGCTGAAAAACATGACAAGATGATACTCACGACACAACCCAGGACACCTCCACCCCCCAACGTGAAACAGTGGTGGTTAATCTTTGCAGGTGGTGGCACACCTGAAATGAATTGCTCATTGGAGTTACTCTCCCCTGCACTGGTTGGTCGGCCAAGTTGTGAACAAGGGCCACCAATCAGCAACGAGCAGGGGAGAGTGACTGCACAATAACCACAACACAAAAATAACCCCAAAATAAATGGCCATAAAATATTGCGGACCGTAACATAGGGTTACGATTTCAAATTAGTTACAGTTTCAAAGTAGGGTTTCAAATTTCAGTTTGGGTTTTAAAGTAGGGTTTCAAAATAATGTTCAAACTTCAAATTAGGGCTTCAAATTAGGTTTAGGGCTTTAAATTGGAGTTTAACACAAAGGTTACTGTTTCCAAATAGGGTTTCAAGTTGTTGTTTCAAAGTAGAACTTTCAAGTAGGTAAACTAGGGGAACTAGAGTTACAGTTTCAAATTCGGGTTTCAAACGAGGGTTAGGACTTCAACGTAGGGTCAGGGTTCCAAATTATGGTTAGTGTTTCAAATTGTGGTTTAGGAGTATGGATAGGGTTTCAAAGGACAGTTTCAAACTAGTATTATGATTTAAGGTGCGGTTTAAAACTATGATTTCAAATTAATGGTTCAACGTAGGGTTAAGGTTTTACATTTCTTTTTTTAAGAAGAATTTTGGTGGTTTGTGATTGTTTTTTTTTTTTTAATCAACTCATATAAACATGGTGTAGTGGTACACATGCCGGTCTTTGTGTTGGGCAGCGTGGGGGCGGTTCCCACTCAGTGACGGTGTGCATATGGGTGGGAATGGTCATTTGTCTTATATGTGACCTGTGACTGACTGGTGACCAGTTCTCAGGGTAGTCTACCTTCTGCCCGAAATCAGCTGGGATAGGCTCCGGCAACTCCCACGACCCTCTTCAGGATAACCGGTGTTGAAAATGGATGGATGGAACTCAACAACTCATCTTTATTTATAAAATAATTGTGCTTTCACAACAACTGCAGCTGTAACAAAGCACTACAGAACACATACGATAAAAACATTAAGGATAATACACAGGGTCACTCAGAGTGTGGTCCGCGGACTGCCAGTTATCAAAATATTACAAACAGCATCACACCGTGTGTGCATGTGTGTGAGCAAAAACACCAGGTTGCAACGTTTGTTCCGTACTTCACCTGAGCAAATACAGTACATAGCAGTAGACAAACTATAGACTGGTCACCTGTGAAGGCATCTTGAAAAAAAAAATACAATTTCAAATGCTTATATATTATTACATGACTTTATTTCTGTTATTTGATGAGTTGAGGAGTACACACCAGTCACATGCATCAAAACACGTGCTGTAGCCAGCGGGCTTTGTTTACATTCGCATAGAAACACAAGCGTCCCGTGCACGCGCGCGCGTGCGCGCGCACAC
>NW_017805533.1:98413-116018 GCF_001891065.2 Hippocampus comes | reverse complement strand
CAAGCGGCCCGTGCGCGCGCGCGCGCGCGCGCGCACACACACACACACACACACACACACACACACACACACACACACACACACACACACACTGCCAAACAGTCTCTCACTTGCACACACAAAAGTATTCACACACACACACACACACACACACACACACACACACACACACACACACACACACACACACACACACACACACACACCATAAAAACGCGCACACACAGGACGCAGCACTATCAACAGGAAACATCTTTCACAGAACAGGAAGTGGTGCTCTCCAATTGGCCAGGCATGATTCATCGACGGCCCAATCAGGTGGCTCTTATTTTGAGGGCCAGTATAAAGGGAGTCAAATCGTCACTGAACGCCATCGTTCATGACTTCGCACTATGCATTATGCTGTCAGAAAAAGAAAACACTTTTTTTTTTGCGGAGCACTTCATTAGGTACACCAGCTCACGACATATTTTGTCACGCTGACTTTTGATTTACTTGTGAGCTGTTTATATTATGACCACCAGATTTAGTGAAACGATTGTGGGCAAATATGTCCGTCAACATCTGTCACATTTGTTCTTTGTTTTTGGCAGGTGTTTTGAGGGGCAGTTTTCATCAGGTTTTTGTTCAAATTTTATGGTTTTAACAGATTTGTACGAGTGATGTGGTGTTCCATTGCTTAGATTTATGCTTGTTTTTGCTCAATTTTCTTTTGGCATGTTTTTGGCAGGTATTGGAGAACATGTTTTGCTCTTTTTTTCAAAACTGAAAACTAAGATATTTTGCCTGACTTTTCATAATTTCAGAATAATTTTGGAAAGAGTTTTGCCCCCACCTCCCTTTTTTTAATCAGATCGGTCAGATTTGTCTGTTTTGGGGTGAGTAATTGGGAAATCTAGTCAGATTTTTGTCCATTTAGGGAGACATTTTTGACTGCTTTTAGCTGGATGGTTGTCAGATTTTTTTCAGATTCTGTTTGGCCAGTTTTTGTTTGTATTAACATTTTGTCAGATTTTGTTGCTCTGTTTTTCATCTTTTTTGCCAAAAATTAACCAGATTGCGTTGGGTTTTTCTGCCAAATTGACTCAGTTTTACCACATTTCTTTTTTTAATTTTTCAGATTTTAAACTGCCCCAGGGTCTTATTGTTTGATATGACGTTCGACATGACGGTGGTCCAACCTCTGAAGTTTTGCCTTTCTTTGGTGTATAAAATATTCACCAGAGGGTCAAGAATGCTCCAGAAACACATGGAAAGTGGTCCTGCCTGAACCATAAAGCAGGAAACAAAACCACTTCCTGTTCCTCATGTGTGCACGTTTGCATGAAGCGTGCGGGCAGTGGGGTGGAGGGGTTGTGGGGGAACGTGGAGCCTCTGCTTTGGAAAAGTCACTTTTGCTTTTCCATGACGGTCAAGCTCCATTTGGGATCGTGTGGGCGGGCAGCGAGACTCCTCAAAATTTCAGCCTCATCATATTTTCACATACGGATACGACTGTACAGAAAACGCTGCAGAGAAATGAAGACCAGTGGTCCCCGACCTTTTTTGCATCACGGACCAGTTGAGACAAGTACATGCTGTTTGCTTTTTAATTGTCAGTTTTAAAGCACTAGTACTGGACATAAAGATAATGATAGAGAATATTTTATTAACATAGATTTTTTTTTTCATCCATTTCAAATAGTGTTATTCTACTATACAACAAATTTACAATAAAATAAAATAACACAGTGAACCAATAAGAAATGGACCAGTCAGGAATAATAATTATGGCTTATAATTTAAACATAATAATTTAAAATTTAAAATCCTACATATGGGGTTAGCGTCATTGCTACTTGCAAATGTGACTGATCAAAAGATAGCTGGTGGCCGGTGGCTGCTGGCTAGTTATTAGCGACTAAACTGCTAATATTTCCCCCAGCAGGCTGTCCAAACTGCTCCCTTATTCATGCTTTCCACAGCAACTTCCTCCTCCATGTCGCTCTGGAGATACCGCTAGGGGAGGAACTTCTCTTGTCAAAATAGCTTCATCTTCGGAAGTCATGGCTGCGCATCACCTGCATACGTCTGGTCAATTTGCTCGGGCAGCACTGCATCAAAAGCCGATATCAATGTGGGAAAGGATATCGCCGCATGGACTCAGGAACACTTCAGAAAACCAATGACAGTAAATACATTTGAGCGCTACATTAGTTCGGGCAACTTAAAACTTTACTTTGCTAAACCAAAGCCATTTAACAGCAACACGCAGAAACAGCGGCAGCCTTTCTGGGCCCAAGCTCAACTAAGATATACTGATGCAAGGTGGAAAAGTGTTCTGTGGTCTGACGAGTCCACATTTAAAATTGTTTTGGGAAATTGTGGACGTTGTGCCCTGCGGGCCAAAGAAGACAAAAAACATCCGGACTGTTATGGACGCAAAATTCAAAAACATATGCTGCCATCCAAGCAACGTCTTTTTCATGGACGCCACTGCTTATTGCAACAAGACAATGCCAAACCACATTCTGAATGTGATACAATAGCGTGGCTTTGGAGTACGAGACTGGCCTGCCTGTAGTCCAGACGAGTCTGCAATTGAAAATGTGTGGCGCATTATGAAGCATAAAAAAACAAGAGACCCTGGACTGTTTAACAGCCGAATCTGTACATCAAGTAAGAATGGGGAAAAAAATCCACAGAAAAAGCTTCAACAATTAATGTCCTCAGAATGTTGTTTAAAGAACAGGTGATGTAACAAGTAATAATGGCCTGCCTGTAGTCCAGACGAGTCTGCAATTGAATACAATGCAATACAATACATTCTGATTTATATAGCGTTTTCACAAAAGCTGGAGCTGTAACAAAGCGCTTAACAAAACAGTTAACATAAAGTAAGTCACGCAATCCTAACTACTTTTCCCTCATACGCCTTGTTCTTTTAAGCAGTTTGAGATGAAAGAGGAGAGAATCAAAGTGTCCTTTCACCAGTGGATCAGAGACGTCATGCTCAAAATGTGCACACGTCACCTACAAGATAAGTTGTAAAGTCAACAAGAAGCTGTAGCATCCATTGATGTAAAAAAGAGATTGGTTCACTTCTCCTGTCCCATGTAAATCCATTTCAATTCCAAAGCGGCGACTCTCAGTTCTAAATACGCATCTGCGCCAACGCTCCTCTCTCCTCAACCTCAACTTCAGCAGCCATCATCCAGCCGCACCAACGCAGACTGTCCATCTCCACTGAACAAAACGGGGTTGTGAAAAATGCTGCCCATTACAGCTGCAAAAAACACAAGCACCCCGGGGCTGTCCAGCACCGACAGTCAAATGGCACCGACATTCCTCCCAATCAAAATCTGTGCTGGTACGGGCGTGCTGCCGGGACATGACATGACTCTGTACCAGCTTTTTGAGAACATGTTGCAGCCAAAAAGTTTGAATCAAATTTTTATTTGCTAAAAAAAAACAAAGATCATCAGTTTGAACATTAAATATCTTGTCTTTGTAATGTATTTAATTATAAGTTAAACATGATCAACAAATTATTGTATTCTGTTTTTAGTTAAGTTCAACACAACGTCCCAACTTCATTGGGATTGGGTTTCTACACATTCTCACACACACACACACACACACACACGCACACACACACACACACACACACACACACACACACACACACACACACCCTTGAGTACATGCTAAACTCCTCATGTGAGTCATATAGTGGTGCTTGACAAAAGTTTTTGGCTGGAATCTGCAAAAGTATACATACAACTTTCTTGTAGTAGACAAAGAAGTGTAACTGATATGCGGATGTCTGTTCGTGTGTACGCGTGTGTGTTTGTGTGTATGTGTGTGTCTGTGTGTGTGTGTGTGCTTGCATGTATACGTGGAATAGCAGGTGTCATTGTGTCACTTCACTGGCCCCCACCTGGCACTTGGGAATTGTAACAGGCCGACCAATGTTGAGTGCCTGTGATGCATTGTGGGGAAGACAGCTCAACAGCTTTCATGCGGAGGGACGGACAGTGGCCAGGTCATATTTTCCGTCACACGAACTTCATATGGAATTCTTTCCCCGAAGAGGTCGTTGATCTCAAATCGTCAGCGTGTGACAAACCACGCCGAGATCATCTTTCCAAGACGACATCCGTTGGTGGAGGCAAAAATCAGGGAAAGGAAAAACTGGTTACTCACCTGGAATTTTTGAAGTGCCACATACTGTTTTTCCATCACAATCAAGTTACGTTCCACACACCTCACTGGAAAAACGCTTGATGAGTAGCGACCTGCGTCAAAAGATTAAAAGGTTATCACAAAAAAAGTCAATTTCTTTTTCCATGTCATAGTTTACTACAAATCATATTTGATTCAATTGTAAATGAGTCATAACCCTGTTTGAATCAATTCATAGTGTAGTCCAAATCTACTCGAAGACTAGTTCAAATAAGGCTAAACATGTAAATTGAGTCGTACTCTAGTCCTAACCAAGTAAGATTCCAATTCATATCCAGTTATAGTTTAGTTGAAAGATAGTTGTCGTCTAGTCCTAAGTGAAAAATAACCCAGTGCAAATCAATTCAAAGGTGAATTTAAATTGAGTCAGGATCTGGTCCAAATCATATTAAACTGTAGTCCAAAACCGGTTACTTCAAATCAAATCATGCTTTAGTAATAGTCCAATGTTGAATCAAGTGATAGTCAAATCCAAATCATTTGATGGTGGAGTCCAAGTCTAGTTTTAGTCGAGTCCTCATAAATAATAATCCAGTCCAAATCAAATGATAGTCTAGTTTTCCATCCATTATCTGATTGGCTTATCCTCACAAGGGTCACGGGTGTGCTGGAGCCTCTCCCAGCCATCTTGGGGCACTAGGTGGGGTACACCCTGAACTGGTTGCCAACCAATCACGGGGCACACAAACAACCATCTGCGCTCACATTCACACCTGAGGACAATTTAATGTTCCATTAACCTGCCATGCATGTTTTTGGAATGTGGGAGGAAACCGGAGTACCCGGAGAAAACCCGCGCAGGTGAGGGGAGAACATGCAAACTCCACACAGGAAGGCCGGAGCCGGAATCGAACCCTGCACCTCTGCACTGTGAGGCCGACGTGCTTACCAGTCACCCACCAAGCCGCTTAAGTCTAGGTTTATAGATTTAAATTCAAACTGATTCAAAGTCTAGTCGAGGGCCCAATGTTGTGTAGTCCAAATCCAGTTGTAGTCTACTTCAAATCAAGTCATAGTCTAATCTAAGTAATCAATTTTTAATTTTTTTTTTTTTTTAATCCAAGTAATCATTCCATCTTAATTAAGTCATGTCCAAATCACAATGTCTCGTGTAGTACAAGTCTACTCGTCGTCTAATTTAAATTAAGTTAGGATCCAGTGCAAATCACTACTTGATCTCGTCTGGATCATGACTTGTCCAAACCAAGTCAGTCTAGTCAACGCCTAGCCAAAATCAAGTCTCATTTTAGTGCAGTCCAAATCTGGTAACTGACCAGCGCAAATCAAATTATAAAGTAGATTAGTCACAGTTTAGTGCCAATAAAGTCATCGTTCAATCCAGATCAACACAAAATCTCATTCACATTGATTTGTAAATCAATAATGACTGATTTATTAAATTCCATTCACCCAGTCAGCACATCATATTCCTCTCTCTTCCCTACTTTCCCCTCTTGTAGGAGTAATGCTTGTGTAGTGTGTGCGTGTGTGTGTGTATGTGTGTGTGTGTGTGTGTGTGTGTGTGTGTGTGTGTGTGTGTGTGTGTGTGTGTGTGTGTGTGTGTGTGTGTGTGTGTGTGTGTGTGTGTGTGTGTGTGCGTGCGTGTGTGTGCGTGCGCATGTGTGTGTTCATATTGAAGCTTAAGTGTGTGTCGAGTGAGCCAAACTTTTTATCTGGACTGTGTGAGGGGAAATGCAAACATTCCTGCTGTCAATCAAATGGCCAGCAAGACCATTTGAGACCATGAGCTCAGCTCAGCTCGCCAGCTGTGTGTGTCTGTGTGTGTGTGTGTGTGTGTGTGTGTGTGTGTGTGTGTGTGTGCGTGAGCTGCACTGACCTCTGCCATTGCGTCATACTCAAAATGATGTAACGCAGCGCACACAAGTGTGGGAAACAAGGAAAACATCCACTGATATCACCAAATCACACACATGCAACTGAACATGTGATGAGCACACCGTGAACATGCACACAACACAACACAAAGGTATGAACACAAACTGAACTTACAATGAGCACAACACACGTGCACATTGAAAACAACACAACAAAACACACAGGCTGGACATACAAAGAACACACAAACTGAATACAACACAACACCAGAGACACAAACTGAAAACAACAAAATACAAACTGAACACACACACACCAATCAGAACACATCTTAAAAAACACTGAAGACAAGACAACAAATACGCAAACTGAACACACAATAAACAGAATCCACACACTGATCACAAAACAGCAAAAGCATGAACTGGACACACACTGATTACAAAACACACACACACACACACACACACACACACACACGCACACACACACACACACACACACACACACGGCACACAACCCAACACATCTACAAACTACACACTCACTACACACAGCACACGCAAAGTGACCACATAGTGATTACAAAACACACACACACACACACACACACACACACACACACACACACACACACACACACACGGAACAAAACACAACACAACAAATACACAAATATGTCAAAATGTTTGGGGATCGAAAAAGCAGGTTGGAGAAACATTTGGCAAAATGTAAAAATCCCAAGCAGGAATGTGAGGAGGGCGCAAGGAACGAGGCAGGAGAAAAACAAGGAGGAGGACGTGAGTGTGAAGTGCTTTGTTGTGATGACAGGGATTGCAGTCGTCACGGCAACCGAGGGGGAAACCCGCACAGCTGCCACTGCTGCCGATGCATTCAAAGCCTCCAGGAAACTATGGCGCTCTTCAAGAAATCAACCACGCACGAATGCAGTGCCAATGATGTAAGCATGATGCCATACACGACAAATGACTTTTTCAAGTTTTTGGCTGCCATTTCCATGTTAATAAAAACGGTGATGTCAGATGACAGTTTTTGGTTTGATTTGTTTTGCCTTTTTTTCTTTTTCAAACTTGTAGCAGTTGTTGCCTAGTTTTTCAATTTTACCCTCAAATTTTGTGTCAAATTTTTATGGGGGGTTTTTTGACTGATTGTTCAGATTTTTCTTCGGTTTGTGTCGACCTTTTTTTTTTGCAATTTATTTCAGATTTATGCTACTTTATTGCAACATTTTTGAAATATTTTTGTCTTTTTAGCTTAATATTTGTAATTTGTATCTTTTTTGTCAGTTCTTGGTCAAATAATTGATTTTTTTAAATGAGATTGATCATTTTTTGTCTTATCTTGTTTTTTTTCCGCCTTGTTCATTTAGACATATTTTTGTAATATATTTTTCAATTTTACTCAGATATTTTTCTATTTTGTCAGATTTTTCCATTTTTTTTTTACATATATGAATAACATTTTCCCTCATTTTAAATCACTTTTTTCAGATGATTTGTATTGTGTTTTGGTCAGATGTTGTTTGTCTTCATTTTTGCTGAGTGTTTGGTTATGTTTCCTTTATTTTCATAAATTTTTGGGGTATGATTTTGGTCAAATGTTTGTCAGACTCATGCTCTGAATTATTTTTGTTCTTTTTATCCCAAACTTTTGGCAGTTTATGTCAGATTGTTTTTCCCAGTTTATTACTGTACTTACCTTTTTGTCTTTATTGCTTGTTGTTTTGGTCATATTTGTGTGTGTATGTGTGTGTGTGGGGGGGGGGGGTGTAATTAGTGTCAAATTCTGGTGGACTTTTGAACAAGTCTCACGGCTCCAGGGTGGTGGGCTTGCAGGCCGAGATGGTCGGGGGCGTAATAGTCATCAGTATTTGGCTGTGCTACGGAGCGCCAGGCTGCGTTTCATCATGTCAGAGGCCCAACCCGCTTTAACACGAAGCAGATGTCCGCTGCTCACTCATACGTACGGTATTGCACATACATCCCCTACACCATGTCAGTGCCTACAGCACATATCCCATATACATATGTGATTCTTGCAATTCTAACATGCTACTTGCTCACTCTCCAATAAAATGTAAACAAAGAGGAGTGATAAAGTCTATCTATGTCTTCATGGCAGCAGAGAAATGACAATTATTACTGTCTACAGCAGGGGTGTCAAACTCGTTTCTGTCACGGGCCACTTTGGAGTTACGCCTTCCGTCAGAGGGCCATTATGACAGTGACAGCTGTCTTCGGGGAGTGGGGTAGGCGACACCCTGAACTGGTTGCCAGCCAATCGTGGGGCACAAATAGACGAACAACCATTCACACTCACACTCAGCCCTAGGGACAATTCCTGCCACGCATGTGGGAATGTGGGAGGAAACTGGAGTACCCGGACAAAACCCACACAGGCACAAAAAGAACATGCAAACTCCACACAGGAAGGCCAGAGCCGGAATTGAACCTTGCACCACTACCAGTCGACCACTGGCCTGCCCGTTTTGAAATCAGGCAACTTTAATAGTTTGTTCAATTATCGTTCAAGTGAGTGTAAACAGGCTAACAAAATTATTGCAACATTTCAACATGATTTATTACACATGACAATTTGACATTTCGGTCCAGATTTTAGCAAGGATCATGGAAATTGACACACATGATTTGCTTTGGTGGGCCATATAAAATGACGTGGCGGGCCGGATCTGGCCCCCGGGCCTTGAGTTTGACACCTAGAGACTCTACAGGATAAACATCAGTTTTCATACAATACACTCAATGAAACAGTCAAACCTAGATGAAATCAAGTCATAGTCAATTCAAAATCACAAGTTGTAGTCTCGTCACGATCAACACATGGTCCAAATATAAGTCACACTCCAGACTAAATCATCAAGCTGTACTCTAGTTCAGATCATGTCATACTCTAGGTCAAAACTGTTTGTTGCGCCACTTCAAGTCGAGTTATCACGTCCAAATAAAGTCATGGCCTCATCAAAATCAAGTTGTATTCTCGTTCAAAACAAGTTGTCATCAAGTGCAAATGAAGTGACGGTCTACAGTCTCCCCATTACTAACCAAGATGCTCTACTCATTTTTCAACATTGACAAACAGATCAGGACACATTTTTAGCTTTTCATCAATTTTAATAAATATAATCCCACAAATCAAAAATTTCACACACTTTATTTGATATGAACCAATAATGCATTTTGTTTAATTACTTCTAGGAATAAAACATTCCACTTTACCAAATTAGCACTTCTTATGCAATCTTGTGGCTACAATACTTGTTCAGGTCAAAATACTGTTTAAAAAGTGATGAATAAAATAGGCAGCCCGGTAGTCGAGTGGTTAGTGCATCGACTTCACAGTGTAGAGGTACGGGGTTCGATTCCAGCTCCGGCCTTCCTGTGCAGTTTGCTTGTTCTCCCCGTGCCTGCGTGGATTTTCTCCGGGTACTCCGGTTTCCTCGCACATTACAAAAACATACATGGCAGGCTGATTGAACACTCAAAATTGTCTCGAGATGTGAGTGTGAGCACGGATGGTTGTTCATCTATGTGTGCCCTGCTATTGGCTGGCAACCAGCTTGTCCCCAGCCTGCTGCCTGAAGTCAGCTGGGATAGGCTCCGGCGTGCCCCGCGACCCTTGTGAGGATAAGCGAATCAGAAAATGGATGGTTGGAAGGATGTCTACTTTTGAGTTTTAACCACATCCCTATTCTAATTCAAAAGGAAGTGGGGCTCAGTGATTGGCTGACAGAATGGGAAACCCCAGACTTGGACACACTGGTGACTGCCAAAATGGATCAGCCCCTCTGGACTAATTTCTGTGATTTTCTCCTGGTCAAGTCGTGAATTTCAAGAAGGATGGATCATTTGGAACATACAAAATTTATTGGCGACAAGAAAAACTGCAAACGTCTTTACAACCTTTTGCAAAATTTAACAAACCCTGATGAAAACCCAAGATTCTCATCATTTGCAAACATTCACAAGCATTTGCTCCTCAGTACAATAGCACTTCATATGTACCACAATTGTATTTATTGATTCAGTTAAAAAGTCAATTCAACACAGCTAACCAGCAGACACGGCGACTCAACGCAAGGCATCCACCAGTAGACCTATTTTTGTATAGGTGTTTTTATAACATTGTTGAAACTATGTTTGATGGCTGGATGGCTTAGTGGGTAACACAGCTGACTGGGTAGGAAAATAGAACACCTCTGTGTAAAGAGGAAAGGGGAGAACGTCTTTTTGGTCTATTTGGGATTGTCCCGCATTGAAGGTTTAGTTAACCTTCAGTCCTCCAAACACTCAATTACGATTTTGAATTCCTTCTGCCGGGACTTCTGTGTTATGTTCTCTCCTCCCTCTCTCTCTCTCTCTCTCTCTCTCTCTCTCTCTCTCTCTCTCACACACACACACACACACACACACACACACACACACACACACACACACATGGTAGCTGTCCATCATGTTTGATGATGATGCTTGCTCCAAGGGAGGGGAGGATGGGTGGGGCATGGGGGGTTCGCTGGTGCCAATTCTCATGGGCATAGAGTCCGATCCTTGAGCCGCAGACCCGTCTGCAGATGGAGCAAGGGAACCCGGATACCAGGGGGGTACCAGATACCCGCTGGTGTCGTTGCATGCGTCTCTCGGTTTGTCTGTCTTGGTTAGTTTGGTGTATTTGAGAGACTGTAGTGGCACAAATGATCTGCCAGGTTGGTCTGTTGAGTGCCAGAGTTTCAAACTGTGTGGGATTGATGTTGGCTCGCTTTAGGAGGTCCCTGGAGTCCTTGAAGCGCCGTTTTTGCCCCCCAGCAGAGCGTTTTGCACCTTTCAGTTGGCCTGAGAGGACCTGGCGGGGCAGGCGGTTGCCGGGCATGTGGATGGTGTGTCCAATCCACCAAAGATGTTTCTTCGCCATGGCTGCTTCCATGCGGATGGAATTGGTGCTTTTAAGGATGTCTGTATGGGAAACTCGATCTTCCCAGGACAGGCCAAGGATCTTCTGCAGGCAGCGGATGTGGAAGGCCTCCAGGTTAGTAATGTGCCGGCGGTATGGGGTCCATGACTCTGCCCCGTAGAGAAGAGTGGAGAGACATATGGCATTGTACACGGCAATCTTGGTACAGATCTTCAGGTTTCGGTTTTTGAAGACCCTGCTGCGTAGACGACTAAAGGATGATGAGGCTTTATTGATAAGGGTGTGCACTTCAGTATCAAGGGAGCAGTTTGAGGACAAAGTGGAGCCAAAGTAGGTGAAGTGGTCCACTATGTTTAGTGGAGTCCCATTAATGTGAAAGCTGGGGGATGTGGAAGTTGGGGTAGTAAGTTGGAACATGACCTGAGTTTTTTAATGTTGGTCTGAATGAAGACCAAAGGATTGGGACAGACTGGAAATGGTGTTGAGGGTGCGCTGCATAGAGTCTGAGCTGTGAACTAGTACAGTGCAGTCATCAGCATACTGAAGCTCAAAGATCTGAGGCGGTACTCCATATGGACACCATCTTCATGTCCCATGCCACGGTTGAAGAGGCATGTGATGGCAGAGAGGAGGATGTTAAAGAGCACTGGAGCCAAGACACAGCCCTGCTTCACCCCAGCGTTCACCTTGAAGAGATCTGACTGGAGTTCTCCGATGAGTACTCTGGCTTGCATCCCATCATGCAGCTGCTGGAGGATGCAGAGAAACTTGGGCGGCACCCCAAGTTTGGAGAGGTGTTTTCAGAGCAACTCACGGTTGACAGTGTTGAAGGCTTTGTTGAGATCGATAAAGGCTATGTAGAGGTCCTTGTGAAGTTCTCTGCTGTTCTCCATTAGCTGCCTTAAAACAAAGATCATGTCTGTGATGGATCTAGTCTTCCAGAAGCCACACTGAGTTTCCGGAAGCACAGCTTCTGAGATGTGCTCGACCAGCCTGCCGAGCATGATTTTGGCCAAAATCTTTCCTGTGGTGGAGAGGAGAGAGATTCCTCAGCTATTCCCACAGCCTGCTCTGTCCCCTTTCTGCTTATAAACAACAACGATGTGAGCATCCTTACAATCCTGCGGCACAGTCCCATGTTCCCAGATGTTTTGAATCAGGAGCTGCAGTCAGCGCATGAGGAGATAACCTCCGTGTTTGAAAACCTTTGCAGGGATGCCATCAGGTACAACGTTTTTGTTATTCTTTCAGCCCACAATGGCTTGCTGGGTTTCAGAATAAGATGGTGCTGTGTCGAGGCTCACGATTGGTGGCAGGTCTGGGAGATTGGCCAGAATGCGTGGGTTGACAGCGTTGGTGCGATTGAGAAGATTTTCAAAGTGGTTTGCCCAGTGGGCAAGGATCTCATGGCAGTCCTTGAGGAGTGCAGAGCCATCACCTGATCAGACTGGAGCAATTGCCCGTGTCTTGGGATCATACAGTGCTTTGATGGCATTGTAGAAGCCCTGGTGGGTGTTGTTACAGTCTGCCAGGTTTTTGGATCTCATGTTCCTTCTGCACCCACCAGGTGTCCTCCATGATACGGAGTGCTCGCTGGGTCACTGTTCTAGCTGCAGTAAAGGTGGCTTCCCGGGTGAGAGATGTAGGGCAGGACAGGAGAGCTTTGTGGGCCTCATGCTTTGCTTTCAGAAGTGTATGTATCTCAGTTGAGTTGCAGTCAAACCAATCCTGGTGGCATCTACTTGATTGGCCAAGCACCTCCGAGGCTGTACTATGGATAGCCTGGCGCAGACCTGGCCAGTCACCTGATTCCTCCGGGATCATGTCAAGGTTTTCAGCAAGGAGGCACCGAAGGTTGGCTTTGGTGGTGGGGCTGTTCAGTGCTGCACAGTTGAGCCTTTTGTTGGGAGCTGTCCTTGGACGACGGGGTTGAATGCTCATGAGGAGCTTGTATCTGTCCATGAGGTGGTCAGTCCAACATTCATCTACGCGCATGACACGTGATGAGGACATCCTGTATGTCCTTTTGACGGACAATCACAGTCCAGCAGATGCCAGTGTTTCGAGCAGGGGTGCTGCCAGGTGGCCTTAAACCTGTTCTTCATTTGGGAGATGGCATTAGTAATGGCCGACTGATGTTCTGCACAGAGGGAGAGGAGCCAAAGGCCGTTGATGTTCATTTTTCCCACTCCATGCTGGCCAATAACTTTACTCCATACCAGGTGTTCCGTGCCCACCCTAGCATTGAAATCTCCATGACTATGAGCTTGTCCGTAGCCGGTGTTTTCTGCAGGATGGTGTCCAGAGCTCTGTAGAAATCCTACTTAATATTGTGCTAGGCATTCAGAGTTGGTGCATAAGCACTGATGAGTGTGGCAAAGCGTTCCTTTGCCAGGGGAATGCGCCATGGTATAAGCCTTTCATTGATGCCAGTAGGGGATTCCGGGATGCGCTGTAGCAGTTGAGACTTCAGAGCAAAGCCAACTCCATGGCTTCGACGAGGGCCTTCAGGAACCCCTTTCCAGAAGAAAGTATACCCTGCACCAACTTCTGTCAGGGAGTCGTCTCCATGTGGTCTGGTCTCGCTGAGAGCTGCGATGCCAATGTTATACCGCGTGAGCTCTGTGGCCACAGGTGCTGTCCTCCGGTGGGGCCTGTCAGGAGTTTCAGCCAGGTCCAACAGTGTGAGGACGTTCCACGAAGCTATGCATAGGTTTTTTTCTATTTCGTTTTTTGTCGTTTCGACCGCAAGGGGGGATGCTCCGACGATTGCGGTTTACTGTCCGGAGTGTGGAAAACAATTTTGAGACCAATTTTTCTAGGTCCCTCCCCATCTCAAGGGTGAGCAGTGTGGAGCTGCTCAGTCGCAATGGCAGCTACCGAGGAGATGCATTGCTCCATCCCGCAGTGTCAACGACCATCATTCCATTGCCGTCTGTGTGCATGGTTTGGCTAGGCACTCCCAGCCACATCCTTGGCATGTGCCCGCCATTCCACATCGCCACAGGACTTTGGGGGATTAGGGGGATGCAGGGTGTGGGATTGGGTGTGGGGTTGGGGCAAGAATCTTGCGCAAAGGTAGGGATTAAGGTGAGGGTGTAGGTCACTCTTTGTCTGGCCTCTACCCTTCGACCTGTTCGGCTTGGGTGACTCCTCTCGACATAGCTCTAGGGGTCATGGAGACACGCAAAGGGGAAGTTGATACCATTTTTTTTAAATTACAATATGTTTTATGCACCTCCACTTGTTGTGTAAACACGGCATTCTGATTAATATTGTTTTGCAGAATATGAGTTAAGCAGTAAAATCCAATCGTTTTGGTCGATTTTAGGGGGTGGCCATTTTGCCACTTCTTGTTGCTGAAAATGACATCACAGTTGCTCAAGGGTCAGTCACCAAGCAGTCATGGCTCAGCTTCAGAAAACAAGTGACCCGTGATTGGGCGCTCTTCCATCTGTGAATTTCACCAGTCCGCCAGTCCATCTATCATTAGGCCGTCTGCCCCCCGCCGTCCCCCCCAAAAAAAAAAATTGATGAAAAAATCCAATTTGAATAAAATGGTAAACGGACTGCACTAAATCTCAGTGGATCTACATCATATGGTTTCTGGCCAAAAGCTTTACATTCATATAGACTTACATACATTTTACATACACTTATTTGCAAATCTATTGAACTTTAAACGTACAGCGGGAACACGCTGGTGGCTGCCTGCAACTGTTTTAACTCCTAAAATACCAAAAAGTTTTAATCAGAATCCCGCTCTGCACTGTGACTAAGACTAAAATCCTATCCAACTCCTGTTATAGATGCTCGTCGTAGTTGTCATCTTCTTTTTCTTCTTCTTCTCTTTTTCTACTTTTTCTTAGTTCATTGGCGCATTAAAGCTCTTTTGTGCATTCTGCTACAGGGAGCGCAAAGCATTTCCATAAATATTCAATGGGAGCAACCTTGCTTCATCGTCACAAACAAACACATGAGACAGGCGGGGTGTGTTTCTGTTAGTTGCCAGCAAAACAAGCGTCTGTCACTGATTGACTGAAAGGTCAATTGGTACTTGACCCACTTAGTGACAATAACACTGTCGGATGAAAACCCACCTCCATTCGTGCTTCTTTGGTCATCCCCCCCCCCCCCACATCATTCGTCGATTGTCAGCAAAACAGGCTTCCGTCACTGCCGGACTGACGGACCTTCGGTCAGAACTGACAGAATGTCCACCCCTGACTGTAGATTAGAACATGTAAATGTACTACAATTGTTATTATTACAATATTATGTAAGATAAGTAAGACACTAGTGGTGAGCTATTTTTGAAGTTTCACTGAATGTGAAATCCTGGAAGATAAACAATAGAAGTTACACAATGGAAGTTTCGGATGGTTGGAAACTGTATGATAGACAATGGAAGTTAGATCATCTGCAAAAACTGAATCAGGGCAAGTGGATTTTTTTCTTGATGGTTGAATATGTCTTCAACCAAAAAGAAAAAAAAGTCCAGTTGCTTCAATACAGTATAGACTTTGCCGATTACCATGACAGTGAATCAACGCAGACATATTGGAAGTTAAAGCCTTTAAGTTAGCCACCGTAACTTAGATAGTATGAGTTAGGGGTGCCTAACCTGTTTGAACCAAAGATCTACTTTTCAAAGAACCAAACTCCTTCAATTGACCCGATACTGCATGTGTACGCATACACACACGAGCACGCACACATTGCACATGCACACGCGCAGAAACGCACGCACATTTGCATTCCATGATGAACAACAGACAAAATGGACCAAAACATGAACGAAACAGAAAACTAAATTTGATACAAGACTGGTTTTGTGAAAATTAAAGTGGGATACCTGACACAGGGAGGCAAGGACGCACTTTTGTCGAGCGTGCAGAAACATCAGTGTGACTCATGTGTGCCATTTTAAAATGCTTCTCCTGATGCTCTAGATTCCCAGTCTTTGACAAAGCCATCGCTGATTGCAGATCAAACAAATTTTCAATGAGAATAAACAAAAAACAAATATATCTCAGCAGACTAGTTAGCACGTCTGCCTCACAGTGCAGAGGTCATGGGCCCGGCATTCCTGTGTGGAGTTTACATATTCTCCCCGTGCCTACCTGGGTTTTCTCCAGGTGCTCTGGTATCCTCCCACATTCCAAAAACATGGATGGTAGGTTGATTGAACACTCTATATTCTGAGCTTGAATGGTTGTTTGTCTGTGCACACAGCGATTGGCTGACTGACCGAAGTCAGCTGGGGTCAGGTCCAGCACGCTCGCGACCTTCATGAGGATATAGCGGTTCGGAAAATGGATGGATGGATAGATGGAAATATCACAACGGCTCTGCCCACGAGCTGCACTTGCAGACTGCTGACCATAAACCTCCTGTGATGCAGGTCATGGGCCTTATGGTTAACTTCAAACCAGTCCATGGACTACCGGTCGACCACGATTGACAAGGATCATCAGAGGAGCGCGCGGGTCTGTTCTAAAAATAGCATTAATCAGTACTTAAGAAGAAGCCCTCACTTTCAAAAAGGTTGTTGGCCCCTGCTGTAAGATGTTGGAGGTGATATAATGTACTCCACAGCCAGATGATGTAAAACAGGGGTGCCCAAAATTTTTGGACCGAAGATCTACTTTTCGATCAACCACTCCCCACAATCGACCCGTTACCGCTCATGCGCCCATACATATGCACTTACACACGCATGCCACGATGAGCACCAGCCATAACGGCCCCTAAGATGAACGAAACAGAAAGGTAAAGTAGACACAAGAGTTTATGAGTTTCTTCAGAGGAAATCATTGCCTACTTTAGTGGTAGACCTGACGTGGAGGCGTGTGATGCACTTTTGTAGCCTGTTAACTATCGTAGCTCACGCATACCGTTTTAAAATACTTCTCTTGGCCCTCCAGATTGCCATTCTTTGAGAGTGCCATCGGCCAATTGCAAATGAAACAAACTTTGACTGATAATAATCAAAATAACAATATTAAGAATAAAAGCTATATCTCAACAGCTCTGATTGCAAGCTGCAATTGCAGACTGCGAAGCAACTTCCGGTGACGCAAGTCATCCGGCACCGTAAGTTGAAGGTGGCCTGCTTTATTTTATTTTATTTTGTAAAATACTTTTTGTGAAAGTGAGACTTATAGGATGATTAGGGTGCAGCGTGCATTAACACAAAAAATGTATTAGTAACATGCACAGAGACACATAAATGCTTGTTTCTTCAGTCTTCACCCCTCGCAATCAGCTTGGGACCAGTTGGCGAGCTAACAGTCGATCGCGATCAACGTAATGGGCACCCCTGTTGTAAAGTATGCCTTCCACCCACTGATCGTGCGTGTGTGTGGTACCCTCAATTGACCCACTACCACACATGCACACACACACACACACACACACACACACACACACACACACACACACACACACACACACACACACACACAAACAATAATAATAATAAAAATAATGAAATAAAATGCCACCCAAATTACGCTGTGTGATCTTAAACAAGTCTGTCCAATAAATTGCGCAATGTCGCAGTTTCATATAAGACACCAACCAAACAATAACAAAA
>NW_017805533.1:66365-97866 GCF_001891065.2 Hippocampus comes | reverse complement strand
AATCTTTATTGAACAAGTCAGGATACAATTCTCAGGAAACAGAAAAGGCGCTAATCCAATCACCGAACGCGCACGGCCAGTCTCGACGTAAGCCTTTCTAGCTAGCCCTAGTAGCAGACGAGAACAAGTTAGGATACAGGATACAGATCACGAGTCTGAGACTCGTGATCTGATTGGCTATTGAAACCTGACTGTGCCCGTTCATTTACAGCGCACAGGGGTCTGCTGTGTTTAATCTGAAGGCCCCGAGCAAGTTTAATTTACCTGGCAACGCAAGCTATCTGAAATATGATTGGTTAAAAACTCTACCATAATAAATAAGTTATTTATCGAGTGGCTTTCAATGTTATTTAAAATAACATTGAAAGCCACTCGACTAAGTGGAAATAATATGATGTAAAGAATACAGAGAATAATTTTGTTTACATATTTATGAAAATAAAATAACAAATTTATGTTATTCTCGGAAAAGTAAATTTACTTTTCTGAGAATGGTTAGGCCAGCAGAGAAGGCCTTGCTGGCCCTCAGGGTCCGCCACTGAGCAATTGTCAAAACATGTTACCCTGATTAATACTGCAAATACTGCATGGAATAAGAAATAATAAGAATACTTCATCAATGTCACAGGGCTGCCACGTTGGCCGCGATTGCCCTCCGCAAGTGACATCACAACTACGGGCGTACTTTTGCCTACTCAAACAACACATTTGAGTCAGCCTGGTTTGTTTAAAATTGATCGTTAGGAACTGCAACGCTCTCAGGCTGGTTGTCGGCGTCAAAGCGTAGTGTGCAGATTCATTTTCGAAATGTAGTCCGGTGACTGTCGCCACGAGCATCTAACTACTTTCCACCAGTTGCTAACAGCTGCAAGCTACTAACATGGCCAGCTTAATTAATTATTGTTTCAGTTCAATAGATTTCGTTCTACGATATCTGAATTTTCACATTCCTATTTTATATTTTTTCTTGTGGAAAAAAGTATATCTCTCAGTACTTGAGTGTTTTTTCACTAAATATATCTTTTTAATTTATTATTATTTGGAACTCAACTTTTTACTTTTAGTCAAACCACATTACAGTATTCTAAAGCAGTGGTTCATAACCTTTTTAGAGGTACCGAACCCAACCAGTTTATATGCACATTCACCGAACCCTCCACACACACATATATATATATATATTTTACAAATTCAAGATATTTAAAAAGCACATTTATTAAAAACAAAAAAAAAAGCAAATAAATATTCAGGAGATAAGTATACTGTTTTTTTTTTTAAACGTACTAACACAACAATTGACTACGAAGTGAACAAAATTTCCCACAGCACTGATTGGACAAGCAATGTAATGTGATCATCGGCAGCCAGTGATGGCCAAGCGGGCGTGTCATCACTAAGTGACAGGTTGTGTCTTACCCTCCATGTCAGGGGCTCCTGAGACCGATTCACCGAACCCCTAGGGTTCGATCGAACCCAGGTTAAGAACCACTGTTCTAAAGTAACAGTACTCTTACGCTAATAAATTTGTTGCCACTCTGCCTGTAGAGTGGGCCGTGCGGATACAAGAAGACAAGACAAGAGACGGATATTTCAGCACCTTGTTGATCACATCAAGAAGATGTGAAGAAAATATCAGGACATTAAGACAGCGTGTGAAGACGTGTGTGATCTGCATTTGCTAAAAAGTGGATTTTGGAAAAAAAGTGGATTTTGCTGTTTACCTCCTTGCAAATGCTGCGGAAGCACATGGCTCCAACCAGGCTCCTCCCACTCCAACCGCAACTATGCTGGGAATCCTTGTCCTCCTCCTCCTCCTCTCCTCACCACATTCTTTGTGACTTGGACATTCATCACACGATGTTTTACTCTAGAACTCATGAGAAGCTCATCAGGTGGACCTGACTGGAACGGCAAAGACACCAGAGGCCATAGAGGCTGACAAAATGTGGACAGAAATTTACAGGCTGAAGGCAAAATCAAGATTTTTGCCATCCAATGAAAATCGTGTAAATTATTTGCATGTCTGCACTGTCATCACAACAAATGATTGACCATACTAGACAATTTTGATTCAATACAATACTGATGATTACTTTTTGGGAGCAATTTTTGCCAATACCAATACCACTAATCACAGATTTTCACACTGATTTCAGCTGCACGCTTTTTGCGGAACCCACAGTGCGGTGAACAAGCGAGTGCCAAAAACAATGAACACATTTTTGTGACACATTGTCCAACCATCCACCGTCCACCCACCGACAACAACTTCAAAAAGTGTCATTCACAAGAACCAAATGCTGTTGTCTCACTTAAAGTCAGTGTCCATTGAGATTCTATTGCATTATAATATGCAGCATTGCATCCATCTGATCCGCTTATCCTCACAAGGGTTGCGGGCGTGCTAGAGCCGATCCCAGCATCTTGGGGCAATAGGCGGGGGACACCCTGAACCACTTGCCAGCCAATTGTAGGGCATACATAGACGAACAACAATTCACACTCACCATCACACCGAAGAGTGCTCCTGCCATGCATGTTTTTGGAATGTGGGGCGAAACCGGGGTACCCAGAGAAAACCTACGCAGGCACGGGGAGAACATGCAAATTCCACACAGAAAGGCCGGAGTCGGAATCAAACCCTGTACCTCTGGACTGTGACGTGGACGTGGTAACCAGTTTACCACCGTGCTGCCCAGAGATCAATCAATATTAGATTTGAACATGGTATATATACACAAATGTGATATGTTTCATAGTTTAACACGAGATTTAAATTTTAATTTAATTTTGATTTAATGTTTTAACATGATTAAGTTCACGTTTTAATGTGACAGATTCCAAATTTTAATGTGATAAGTCTGACTTCTGGTTCAGTTCACTTTTTGTCTGATAGCTACTTTATGTAAATACACTGCTCCTGTATAATGCTGATCCAAAACCCCCCACAAAAACAAACAAAAAAAACTATATTAATTATCAGGCTAAGTGTTTAAAAAGATGTAAGATTTATAAAATACAGAAACATACCTACACGGGGCTCTGCCAGTCATTTTTGTTTTGCTCAGGGTGGAAGTCACACTTAATGTGTTATCACAACTATGCCACAGTGACCTGAACCGAAAGTCAAACTCAAAACATTAAAACGTGAAACTTATCACATTAAGATGTGAAACTTACCACATTATAATGTGACACTTATCACATTAAATGTGAAATTATATTAAAACTTGATCTTGAAACTTTTTTTTTCCTGGTGTTAGCAATATGCTTCCATAAATATGGATCAAAGAAATGAATATGATGAAAATAAATAAGTGAATAGGCCATTTTGTCTTCTCATCATGATAAAGCTCACTCGGGTTCTTGACACCTGTTAGCACATGAGCATTGTCTCACGTTACACACTGACAAAAGACACAAGCGTTTTGGTCTGGAGAATATAAAGCAGAGTGAATGCTCCGTTTGCATTTTCTCTCCCTCTGTGCCTCTGTACGGCCTTGGAGGAGGTCCAAAGTGTCTGTGGGAGCAGTCGGTTCCGACAGGACCAGGGCTCCCCTGCGCGGCATACCGGCGGGAAGCGGATTCCAAGTGGACTTCCTGAGGAAGCGCGGTAATAAGGAACCAGAGGAAGGGGGCGTGCGTTTAAAAATAACCCACCTATAAAAGCACCCGCAGCGAGCACACGCACAGTACAGAGAATGCCGGGATGGAGTACAGGACACGTTCGGTGCACGGGAAGACAGACACACATACACAGACGTTCTGCATGCCAAGCAAAACAAAACAAAGTAGACAAAAAGTTCAACAAAAAGTTGACTTTGGTCCACATCAACAAAAGCCAAGTTGCTGTCCTATTAGAATTAAAGTAGACTTCTTCAAATCGTAATACATGTTTAGTTCCCCTCCCAGTGCGTGTACCACTACATGAACCAGTACAACTGGTGCAGGTACAGCTGTACCTGTATCAATTCAGGTATTGGTATTGGTCGTTATGTACCAGTACATGTGCCACCACCAGTACATCTATCAGTACCTTCAAATTTAACAGAACAAGTACCAGTACATACTGTATACTACTACCAGTGCATGTACAGGTACATACAGTATACCATTACCAATGTATTAACCAATACGATACAGTGCATTTAACAGTACAACTGAGAGTTGCAGTACATATAGCAGTACTCCTACTAATGGATATATAAGTATGTGTTCCAGTACCTGAAGATATACAAGTACATAGAATGCTACCAGTGCTGGTGCATATACCAGTAGCAGTACAGGTTACATTTCAGTACCAGTAGATGTAACATTGCCAGTTCATATACCAGCACATTTACCACTACCAGTGCATGTACCAGTAAATGTATGAAGTGCAGTATGTAAACCATTACCGGAGCCAGTTCCAGTGCATGTTACTGTACAATTGGATCTAGCGTTATGGCAATGCCAGGACCAATACATGTACCAGTCCATTACCGTTTATCGAGCATGTACATATCAGTACTCATATATCTGTACAGATGTACAGATGGCAGTGCCCGTGGAAGTACACACACTATAAAAGGTGTGGAAGAGAAGGCACTTCGGTACTGGCGTATTGAAAGCAGTACAACTTTAGCGTCACTACACGTATCTAACTTAACCCTTTTTCTTTTTCTTTTGTTTTTTTTTTTTTTTTTTTTTTTTTTTTTTTACGAATATTAAAATGAGACTTAAATAATGTCCCGTACACTTCAGAGAGATTTTATGATCTCATGACCCTGGAACAAGTTCTTTCTATTTTGATGACATAATGACCGTTGTTGTGTTACCTTTTGTTCAAAACTCCAACAACAGGAGGCTCCAGAGCGTCAGTCCTTCCTGAATGACATTATTAAGAGAGAAAAAAAGACAATTATTTACAAGGAAAAGTTAAAAATAAACGATTTTAAATCGATATAGTCATAAACAGATGTAAAAAGTAGGCATTATTTAAAAAAATGGACATTAAAAGCAAAAAATTCAAAAGACATTACTAAAAAAAATGATCAAATGGACATTCAAAACAAACATTATTAAATTAATGTGATCAAAAACAGCAATAGTTTCAAAAGCCATTATTAAATACAGACATTAAAAACAAAAGCATCATAATTCAAATGGACAATTAAAAAAAGGCATTAACAAAAATTAAAATGAACAAAACATGGTTAAAAACAGAAAATATTCAATCAACAAAACTGACATGATTAAAAACATAATCAAACCTGAACATTGTAATAATTAATGTCTATTTTCAATTTTTTTGTGTTATTTTTGATCATGGTTAATTAATTTGATACATTGATTAAGTGGCAGTGGACTGGTTAGCATGTCCACCATGAGGTGCAGAGTTCGTGGGTTCGAAGCCAGCCCCGGTCTTTCTGTGTGGAGTTTCCATGTCCTCCATCGGCCTGCGTGGCTTTTCTCCGGTACGCCAGTTTCCTTCTACATTCCAAAAAACATGCATGGTCGGTTAAAGGAACGCTCTAAATTGTGTGCGAGGATGGTTGTATGTCTATGTGTGCCCTGCGATTGGCTGGCAACCAGTTCAGGATGTACCTGACCCTAAGTCAGCAAGGATAGGCTCCAGCACACCCACGACCCTCGTGAGTATAAGCGGATTAGATAAGGGATAGATGGATGGATGGATGGGTAAATTGATTAATTTAATTTTGTTTTTCATACTGTCATTTTAAAATTATGTTGAAGTAAGGAAGTGAAAATGGACATTGATGAAAAACCATCTGTCTAATTTACATTTTTGTGTTTAAAGTCAACATTGACAAATCAATGAAACAGTCAATAAAAGAACAGACACGATTTAAAGAGATATTTTTAAAGTCCGACATTAAAAATAAATATTTGTAAAAACATCAAAAGCAGACATAATTATTTTAAAAACAGACATTATTATAAACATAATGAAAACTAACATTTTTAAAAACAACAGGATGTACAATTTTGGGGGGACATTCTTGTCAGTCCACCCAAAATTTTAAAAACCTATAAAAGGTCAAATGGCCCAACAACAGTATTGGCTGCTGGTTGTCACGGCAACATTGCTTGTTGTGGTAACCTCGTCACCACGTTCAGTGACACAATCGGTCACGGGAATGCGAGCGTAAGAGATTTCCTTGTGACAACAGAGCTTTGATGTTGTCGGCGACGTGGCATTTGTCAGACGTTAGCAATTAGCTATTAGTCACTCCCTCAGCCTGATTTGGCACGACGGGTTGAGGCGACAGAGGCTGCTGACAAACGGGACAAACATGTCTGTGAAAAAAAGTCCATTCACCCCACTTCACATTGAAAACAAAGACCAAACCTTCCTTCCATGGAAATAGAATAAAATATTTAAAAATAATCACAATGCAGTCCAGTACTGGTTTATGTGATCAAAAAAGTAGATGTCTAAATACAAGTCCATATAGCAGTACCTTTTACTAGTAGCAGTAAATACACCAATATAAGTACAATTATGTTTCCAGTACCAGTACAAGTGGATGTACCAAGACCAGTACATGTACTGGCACAAGATCAAGCGCGACTACCAGCGATGTACCAGTACTTGAACCATGACGCAAGTACGAGTGTTTGTACCCATGCCAGAGCATATTCCAGTACCTGCACTACCATGCAGTATCAGTGAACTAGTTCAAGGGTAAGTGCATGTACCGATACAAATGCATGTAGCATAATGAGTGATTTACGCAACTCAACTACATCAACCAGTATCCAATTACCAGTGTTTGTATCACTGCCACTACACTCAGCAGTGCCTCGACAAGTACCATTGTATAGACAACTAGGACCAATACCAGTATAAAAATATCAGTGCATGTACTGGCAAAACTGCATGTAGAACTTCCAGCTATTTCAATTCATGAGCCAGTACCTGGGTACTAGTGTTTTTACCAATACATATACTATCATGCAGTACCAGTGCACCAATATCATTGCATACAGCAGTACAAGTACCAGGGCATACACTACAAAGTAGTACCAGCATCACTGCATGACATGCAACCAGTACTTCTATTTTCATGCGGTTCATGAAGTAACAGTCCATTTACCAGTACCAGGAAATGTCCAATTGTAAGTAGCAGTGCATATGGCACCAGTATCGGTGCATGTAGTGGTGCAAGTGCATGTAGCACTAACAGCGATATATCAGTACCCAAACCAGTACCCAAATACCCATTTTTGTACCACTAGCAGTACCATGGCGTGTACAAAGACCTGTGTTTATGCCAGTACCAGAACAGAATATATACCATTATAAGTACTACTGCATGTTCTAGTGTGAGTACCAGTGGATGTACCAAGGTCAGTGCATGTACTGGAACAACTGCATGTAGCACTACCAGGACATGAACCAGAATCCACGTGGAAGTTTTTGTAGAGTACAAGCGCACCAGTACAGTGGCACAGCAGTATCAGGTGATGTACCCAGTACAAGTGGATTCAGCACAGCACATGTAGCGAGCTGGCAAACAAAGAGCACACACGTTAACGTAATGAGTCACATAGCCTGAAGGGGCCAAGGTTGGATTGGAGTGGATCCCAGCGTCTGGTTCACACGACGACCTGCTTTACCCTCTGACGCATGCCTGCCATTCCTCTGGTTGCACGGCCATGCCATGGCAGCCTCCGCCACCTCCGTCACGGCCTACTCAAAGGATCCCGATCCTGTAATTAGTGTCTTTCCTTAATCGGCGTTCACCTGCAACGGTACATGGTGTACAACGCAACACAACCTAACAATTCATCATGAAACGACACACCCACTTGTGTGGGTGTGGCTTTGGACTGACATCAGTGGACGCAATGTGTTTGACATTTGGAGAAATGTCAAGAAAGTGAGGAGGTAAGGCATTTACATTACTTTGAATCAGGCCACTTAACTGAGCACAGAGTGCATTGCATGTACCAGAACCAGTTTATATACCAGGGCAAGTATCAGTGGGTGTGTATATATACTAGTACCAGATCATGTACCAGTACCATTACATGTACCAGTGCATTACCAGGGCACATGACAGTATAGGTGCACATAACAGTACCAGTACATGTACTAGGATGAGCACCATTGCATGTACCACAACCAATGTATAGGGTACTGTACATCAGTACAAGTGCATGTACCACTATAAGTATATACTAGTGCATTACCAGATTACACACCAGTATAACTGCATATAACAGTACCAGTACATGTACAAGTGCTAGTGCATGTACCATGTACTCGTACAATTATATGTATCAGTGCATGTACTGTGTTGTACCAGTGCCATGAACTGTACATATGAGTACAAGTGCATGTACCACAACCAGTGCATATACCAGTACATAGAGTATATACCAGAAATAGTGTAAACAGTATACCAGTACAAATGTGACTATAAGTACATATACTAGTACCTCAGATTCAGTGTATATCATGTACTCGTGCATTACCAGTACCAAGGTATATACCAATACATGCACTAGGACAAGCACAATTCTGTGTACCATAACCAGCATAGCTGCCTACACAAGGGCATTTACCAGTACTATTGTGTGTACCAGTCAGTACATGTAGCAGAATTATAGCAGTACCAGTGCATGTACCAGTACTGGGACATACTGTGGTTGGGAACATGTGCTGATGCATTACCAATACCAAGATACATAACAAATATTAATGCATGAAACAGAACCGGTATATGTACTCGTACACCCACCAGTGCATATCTGTACCACAACAGTGTTCATATCAGTTCATGCATGTACTCGTACAATTATAAGTATCAGACCATGTACTGTGTTGTACCAGTGCCATGAACTATACATATGAGTACAATTGCATGTACCACAACCAGTGTTTAGACAGTAACAGTACCTGAATTTGCAGGACCGGTACAAATGCATGTAACAATGAGTACAATCATAAATACAAACACACCATTAACTATCAGTGAAACATAGTAAATATTAGATTTGAATTTTTGTAGAAAAGTTGGTTAAAAAAAAAAAAAGCTCTAGGTTCTCACTTTGTTTTGTTTTGACAACTTTCGCTTTGAACTTGCAGCGAAGGCGAGCGTTACTGCGGAGGCGGTGCAAGAGGTGGGGGAGGCCGGGGGCGGAGTGGCTGCGGGCAGGGGTGGTTCGTGTCTGAAGAATTTAAAAGCAGTCCGGGCGGAGAGTTGCTCACATTCCACCCCTGCTCCTCTTGCTCGCTCTCCGCCTCCCCGTGGAAGCGGCATCGCCACCTGACTCAGGGACACATCAGCGCGGCCGGCTGGTGCGGAGTGTCGCCACCGCGGACTTGCTTGTTGCCCGCACTCGGGAAAATTTGACCAATTTTGATTCATTTTTGACGAATTTTGATTGAACAAACAAAGCAAGATGGCCTCAAGCGGAACCATTTTACCTTCATTCTCCACTTTTTCCATGCAGAAGGAAGAAGTAAGTACATTTTTTCATGATTTTTTTCATGTTGACAGCACCGGTGAACAAGTTGAGGAAGCAGGTCTGCCTCAACGTTGAATTTCAATGTTTCAAGGAGTTCCGTGTGGAGTTTGCCTATTTCCGTGTGGATTTCTTCTCTTATATGTTAGATTCATTGAACACTAAATTGCCCATGTGAAGGTAAATTGAGTGGTTACCAGTCAATAGCTAGTCGATATGTGCCTTGACATTTGATGACGACGGTCTACATGCGAGTTTGGATGCTTCTCGAGATAATCCAGCTTCCTCCTGCAAAAACATGTTAATTGCAGACTCTAAATTGTCCACGCATGTAAATTGTTGTTTGTTTGTAGGCCTATGTGTCTTGACATTGACTGGTGACCAGTCTATTGATTGCCTGGATGTGTCCTGTGATTGGGTGGCGACCAGGTTGCATCCAACATCTCACCCAAAGTCATGCTCACGCTAGCACTAAAAAGCACGAACAGATTATGAAGAGGATGTTGATGCTGACACTTCCACTGTTGTACTCCAGGTCTGGAAGGGACCCCGAAAGGACGATGAGGACCTGGACACCTTTCTGGATTTGGACTTTATCCTGGCCCACAGTGTGAGCGCAAACACTACAGCGCCCTCCGAGGCTGCTGCGGCCAACTCTTACCGGACTCTGGAAAGCGGGGCTCCAGGGTACCACCAGCAGGACTACGCTTCCCTGCCAGACCTGGGCACCGCCACTCACTCGCATCACCCTCCGCCACCATACAACAGCCTTATGGCCGAGCTGCTTCAGTGCGACATGGACCTCAACCGTTTCCAGTTCGTAGGTTCGGGCTCTGGCATCCAGGGAGGCTTCTTGATCAGCTCGGCAGCTTTCCAGGAGTCATCGGGACCTACTCTCAATTTGGGCCCTTCCTTCTCAGACTCCTTCCTGGAACACCCGTGCATCAAGCCGGAGCCTGACTCCTACGGGCCTCTGGTGGGCAATGTGCCACAGACCTTCAGCAAGGTGAAGCAGGAGGGCAACGTGGCGTCGTGCGTCCACTCGCACCCACAGCCCCGCCTCGCTAGCTCTCCCCCTCAAGGCACCGGAAACCTGACACCACCCCTCAGCCCCAACGACATTGCAACCTTCCCGCAGAACTTCAACCACCAGCAGCACCACCACCATCACCACCTTCAGTTTCAGTTTTCCTCCGGGGCGCACTGTCACTTTCCCGCCTTGTATGAGCAGCCGCAGCAGCAGCAATGCGCTGTCAGGCAGTGCGCACTGCTCACCCCGCCCTCGTCACCGCTAGATTTGATAGAGAGCAAGCCTAGGAGAGGGCGGCGCGCCTGGCCCCGCAAGCGCACCGCCACCCACACGTGCACCTACACCGGATGCGGCAAGACCTACACCAAGAGCTCGCACCTCAAGGCGCACCTCAGGACGCATACGGGTAAGCCAGCAAGCCCGCCGCACACCCTTCAGATCACCGTCACCCTCCTTGGTGGCATCACTCACTCATCTGTTGTCTTTTCTAGGAGAGAAGCCATACCACTGCACGTGGGATGGATGCGGCTGGAAGTTTGCCCGCTCTGATGAGCTGACGCGCCACTTCCGGAAACATACCGGACACAGGCCTTTCCAGTGCCACCTGTGTGAGCGCGCCTTCTCGCGCTCCGACCACTTGGCGCTGCACATGAAGAGACACATGTGATGCATGTGTCGATCCCGCAGACGGCACAATAAATCTATTTTTTATTTTTGTATTTAAAAACGTGTTGTCCTGAGTTAAAAAGTGTAACAAATGACAAGTCAGCAGCACGTGATGTTGGAGGGAGCTGGTACTCCTGCGACATCATGTCTGGCACGTGTGTACAGGTGTGGACGCAAAAATGACAGCAAGAAGACAACGTTTTGTGGTAGAACTACTTTTTGGGCAGTGTGAAGGCGCCCCACACGGACAGAACACAAGAAAAAAAGTTCAAGATGACAAGGTTTTGTTGCAAAACTGCTTTTCATGCAGCGTGACGGCGCCCCCCCCACATGGACAGAAAACACTTTCTTGTATAAATCAAAAGAAAATGTAAATAGTAATATTTTTATGCACATAATTAAACTAATAACAGAACAAACAACGGCTCTCTGAACCTTCCTGACGGATCACATGACGCACGATGACGTGGCCATAACAAACTCCAATGACAACATAACAATATAACAGCTATACAACTAGCTACACACCATACTACTTCATAGCAACAACTGTCATGTATGGCAACAACCATCACATTAGTGGTATATAAACAAACACATGGCAACAACTCAAAGAATTTTGACGATGATTTCAAAGCAACCACAGCCAAACATCGCAGCAATTTAATGAAAGCTCAACTACAAACCAAATTCCAAAGAAATTGGGACATTGTGCTAAACCTAATTAAAAACAGAATACAATGATTTGCAAATCATGTTCAACCTATATTTAATGGAATGCACAACAAAGACAAGATATTTAATGTTCAAACTGATAAACTTTATTGTTTTTAGTAAATAGTCATTAACGTTGAATTTTATGGCTGCAACACATTCCAAAAAAGCTGTTGTTTGGTATTGTTTTGCTGAAATAAGCCGGGGTGTCCATGAATTAGACACTACTTGAATGGCAGCACAAGTTTCTCCAAAACCTGAACACACCTTTTAGCATGAATGGAGCTTTCACAGATGTGTAAGTTACCCATGCCATTGGCACTAACACAGCCGTATACCATCACGGATGCTGGCTATTGAACTTTGCGTCCATAACAGCACGGATGGTTCTTTTCCTGTTTGGCCCGGAGAACAAGACGTCGATGATTTCCACAAAACTATTTGAAATGTGTCCGGCATGGTCGTGCTAGTTGACTGGTTAGCGCTTCGGCATCACAGTGCAGAGGTGCAGCATTTGGCTCCGGCCTTCCTCTGTGGAGTTTGCATGTTCTCACCGTGCCTGTGTGGGTTTTCTCCGGGTACTCCCCTTTCCTCCCACATTCCAAAAACATGCATGGTAGGAAGATCACTCTAAAATGTCCGTAGGCGTGATTGTGAGTATGAATGGTTGTTTGTGTATGCCCTGCGATTGGCTGGCAACCGGTTCATGGTGTCCCTTGCCTACTGCCTGATGATGGCTGGGATAGACACCAGCACACCCGCAACCCTCATGGGCATGAGCGGATTGGAAAAATGATGGATTGATGAATTTGAAATGTGGACTCGTGATACTGGTTAGAGTGCCACCTCACAGTGCGGAGGATGTGGGTTCGATTCCGGGCTCTGGTCTCCCTGTGTGGAGTTTGCATGTTCTCCCCTTGCCTGCGTAGGTTTTCCCCGGGTACTCCGGTTTCCTCCCAGATTCTAAAAACATGCATGGCAGGTTAATGGAACACTCTATATTGTCCCTAGGTGTGTGAGTAAGCGCAAATGTTTGTTTGTCTATGTGTGCCCTGCGATTGGCTGGCAACCAGTTTTGAGTGTCCCCCGCCTACTGCCCACAGACAGCTGGGATAGGTTCCAGCACGCTCCGCGACCCTTGTGAGGATAAGTGGATCAGAAAACGGATGGATGGATGGATGGGTTTTCTGAAGTGTTCCTGAAGCCATGTGATGATATCCTGTTTTTTGTTGATGCAGTGACACCTGAAGGATCGAAGGTCATTTGCATTCAATGTAGTAGATTTCTCCTGATTATCAGAACTTTTTGATGATGTTATGGACCGTAGATGATGAAATCTCTAAAATCCTTGCAATTGTACATTGAGGAACATTGTCTTCTTTCACACACTTGTTCACAAAAAGATGAACCTCGGCTCAACTTTGCTTGTGAATGACTAAGCAAGTCAGGGACGCTTTTTTTGTAGCCAATCATGGCACCCACCTGTTCCCAGTTAGCCTGTTCACCTGTGGGGTGTTCCAAACAGGTGTTTGGTCAGCATTCCGCAACTTTCTCAATCTTTTTCGTGTTGATGATTTGCTTAAAATCAATCAAGTTGATCAGTTTTAACCTTACATGTCTTGTCTTCCTTGTGTGTTGAATTAAATGTAGGTTAAACGTGATTTGCAAATAATTGCATTCTGTTTTTAATTATGTTTAACACAGCATCCCAACTTGATTGGAATTGGGTTTGTACGAATGACTACACAACTACCGTATGAAGAAACACCAACAAAGCTATGTATATAGCAGCAACTGTGAAACCAACCAAATGACCATAAGACTTTAGTAAAAATCTTATTGTTTTCATCATTTACATGCCTTTACAGCAGCTCCTATACTTTTTGTTCTTCCACTTTCTTCCTTTCATAACTTTGATGCTGTAAATTGGGAAACTCCATTGTGAGACGAATAAAGGTTTTCTTATTCTTATTCTTATTCTTATTATTCTCCGTGAGACTCAAACTCTCATAAGTGTAAGGAAAGCGTTCACTGTGCTACCCAGGCAACAGGTCTCTTGCCAAAGAAAAGAAAGGGTGGAGGGCACGGGTGGTCAAGTGTTTCTACCATTTCTTTGTTTACTCAAGTGAAAATATGTTCATTTGACTTTTTCAAGACCAGTTAATGATTCCCTCGTTTAGAATTCCTCTTAAAGACTCAATTTTTGAATAGACAAAGCATATTTTGATCAGCTGTTGTGAAAAAACAAGAGGGAACCACCTTGAGGGGGAGCGCAATTAACAAGTGTGTCCTTTTGTGTGTAAATGATGGGAATAGAATGCCACCTACTGTCTGGGAAGGAGACCGACAGGAAAAATGTATTAGGACACAGCTCAAATACTTTCTTATCCCTAACACCAGTGGCGGGAGCTTCAGTAAATTTTGCCGGTCCATCATTTGTCAATTGCCAGCGGCCGGCCCACCAGTCTGTCATCATCAGTCTGTCATTATTTCAGACTGGCCCAGTCTGTCACTTGATCGTCCGTTACTCGGTCATCATTACTGTAACGGCGCTTCTCTCATGGCTATTTTAGGACTATAACTAAATAAACAATTTTTATGAGTAATAGTACAACATTTATTCATTTAATTCAACAGTTTGGATCACTTTACAGACACAAAAATATAATTCTTATACTCTTCCCGCTTCTCATCTCCAAACTGGCCCATGTTGCTGGGATACCCCAACAGGGACATGTTCCCTTTGAGTCACACCAGCTTCTGCACTCTGCAACACAGAACCGGAGAGATTTCAAAAAAACAACCTTTCATTATGAAAGTCAGCAGGTTACTCATATGACGAAGCATGCTCATGCAGAAATTTCATGCAGTGGCTAATGTGTGTCGCAAAACCTTATTTGACGAAAGTCGACTTTGCTTTTCGGGTTAGTGAATGTTGGGTTGATGGCCGAAAATCCCACCCGTCAGGAATAAAAACATAGCTGGAATTTGTCAAGTCGCTAATAATATTTTGTGAGTCTAGTGGCCGAGTCCGAGACAATTCCGAGTCAAGTGCCGAGTAGTCCGAGTCAAGTCTGGCACAACAAAAAAAAAAACTTGTCGACCAGCGTTCACTGGTTCCAATATTGCAAACATACTGCAGAAATGAACTAATCAACCTGACTAAGATTTGTGAGATTTGTGCTGTCATTTGTGTATTGTGTGTGAATGTATTTTGACTGATGAAAAATAGCCGTAGCAACCACTTTCTGTTCAAGACATGCCAACACACCCGTGTAATTAAGAGCCTTTTATACCCTTAAAATGCATCAGTTTCAAAAACAGTTGTTCCTAGGAGTGTAACACTATGTCTATTTAATTGAGGTATCTATGTTTCTGCCTCGCAATCTAGCTACATTGATCGCACTGGACCAGTTTACATCGGTGCTTGCTACACATCGACACAGCATCATTTAGTGACCAAGTTAGTGACCAATTAATTAAGTAATTCCACCCATCCATCCACTTTCTGATCCACTCATCCCCACAAGGGTCGCAGGGCATGCTGGAGCCTATCCCAGCTGTCTTGGGCAGTCGGCGGAGGACACCCTGAACTGGTTGCCAGCCAATCGCATGGCACACATAGACAAAAAACCATCCGTGCCCACACTCACACCAAGGGCCGATTTAGAGCAGGCATGTGCAGCTCTGGGCCTGGAGGGCCGCCATCCTGCCTGTTTTCCAGCTCTCCTGGCTGCAACACACCTGATTCAAAATGATCAGCTCATCAGCCAGCTCTGAAGCGGCACTAGAACGATCCTGATTATTTGAATCAGGTGTGTTGCTGTGGGGAGATCTGGAAAACAGGCAGGACAGCGGCCCTTGAGGACCGAGTTTGGAGACCCCTGATTTAGAGTGTTCCATTAACCTGCCACGTGTACTTTTGGAAGATGGGAGGAAACCAGAGTACCCGCTGAAAACCCACACTGGACAAGACACAAAGGGTTGAGGGGAGCTGATTGGTTAACACAAGGGACCCGGATGACAAAAACAGGTGGAAACAAAACCTAATGAGCAACACAAATGCACATGAGGAAACAAACAGAATCATGACAAGAAGTGTCTTGTTGCCAAACAGCATATAAAACTGGGTGACCAAACGTCCTCTTTTGCTTGGACATGTCCTCTTTTTTACACCCGGACGTGTACTTGAGAATGTCCAACATATTTTTTTTTTTTCACGAGACCAACTCCCATGTGTTAACTTTAACTGATGTTTTACACAACAAATGACAAGGCAGAGTGCACCATGTTGCTACGGACGTGTGCGATGTCATGGACACTGTTGGGAGGCAGAACCCGGAAAAGGAGGAAAGGAAGCCAATGTGTGGAGTCGGTGCGCTCGGCTCCAAGCACAAGGGCCAGAGAAAACTTGTTTGCTGCTGAAATGTGATGGAATGAAGCCCCAGTTAAATAAGCAAGCAATACAACCTCCTGTTCATTCATCTGTATTTCACCGCCATGGCTGAAGTCACTGGACTGAAAAGTCCTTTACATTTTAGTTGAACAAGCCAAATACAAGGACGGCCCGGTAGTCCAGTGGTGAGCGCCTCGACCTCACAGTGCAGAGGTCGTAGCTTCGATCCCTCCCTGTGTGGAGTTTGCATATTCTCCCCATGCCTGAGTGGATTTTCTACGATTACTCCGGTTTCCTCCCACATTCCAAAACATGCACGGCAGGCTGATTGAACACTCTAAATTGTCCTTAGGTGTGAGTGCGGATCGTTGTTTCTCTCTGTGTGCCCTGCGATTGGCTGGAAAACGGTTCAGGGTGTCCCCAGCCTACTGCCCAAAGACAGCTGGCACCACCCGCAACCCTTGTGAGGATAAAGTGGATTGGAAAATGGATGGATGGATGGAAGCCAAGTACAATTGCAGTCAGTTTGCCCCTGACGAACAGTTCTGAGCTAAGGACAGTGATGAATCTGTGCAGTCTTTATACAGGAGATGGCAGGTACTGGTAATGTGTCCTACCATTTTAATCAATAATAAATTCCGATCAGGAATTTGTGGGTTTTCTCCGAATACTCTGGTTTCCTCCCACATTCCAAAAACATGCATGGCAGGTTAATGGAACACTTTAATTTGTCCCTTGGTGTGATTGTGAGCGCAAATGGTTGTTCGTCGATGTGTGCCCTGCGATTGGCTGGCAACCAGTTCAGGGTGTGCCCCGCCTGCTGACCACAGACAGCTGGGATCTGGCTTCAACAAACCTGCAACTCTTGAGGTTGAAGCGCATTCGAAAATGGATGGACAGATGGATAAATTGGCGATGTTTTAGCCCTGTAGTGTCGAACTTTGCTGGGGGTGACCCGCATATTTATGGTTTTCTTCAGAGGGCTTTTATGAACTCAAATAATATAATACGATCAACACACATTACATCATAAAGAAA
Organism: Hippocampus comes; assembly: GCF_001891065.2. Lineage (NCBI taxonomy): Eukaryota > Metazoa > Chordata > Actinopteri > Syngnathiformes > Syngnathidae > Hippocampus > Hippocampus comes. Next base: position 80,545 of record NW_017805533.1, on the reverse strand, counting down.
AACAAATTGATAAAGAATTAATTTTGAAATCAGGGGCGATTAAAAATTGTTTGCGCCAATATTGTTACATGCATTTTAACAGGGGGATTGGTAACCCATAAATGCTTGTAATATCGCAACTTTTTAATAAATTTTGTTTTGCTTTTTTTTTTACTCGCAAGAATCATGAAATACATAAATTGCTTTCCTGGGCCACGTAAAATGACGTTTTGCGCGGGATCTGTCCCCTTGTGTTTGACGCCCGTGTTTTAGCCGATTCATTTAGCACTTGAACATGAGCTCGGGGCGGTGCTCTCGATGTTTTGCACAACAGTCTATGTATAACTCATGAAAAATGTCATTTTTTTTCCTGAAAATTAGTCATTTTGGATGGGCGCCCCACAATCCTCCACTCCATCGATTACCTTCCGAAGGCCAATATACTGTAAGTCGGGCTCTGGCTGATTATATCATTGATAACCGTGACATGACGTGAGCAGCTGCAAGCTGAGAGCATATTTACTGTACTTCATCAGATGCGGTGGAAATGTGCGTTACTGCAGTCAATCAGAATCCAGCTTTCCCTTCTAACTTTGGTTTGCAAGTTGAATTAAACAGAATCCACCAATAAATAAAAACAACAGTAAACAGGAAGTAATCGTGACAATGACTGAATGTGCAGATAAACGGGAATTAAGCAATGACTTGGCGTCATCTTCCAAAGACAAAAGTTATTTTGACAAGAGAAGTTCCTTCCCATAGCGTGTGCGAAGCCGTTGTATGTAATCAAAAACAAAACAATACCTGTTAAATCATTTGAACAAGTACCACCAACCTGATGATGTGAGAAGCATGAAAATGTGGACATTGTTTGCACAGCCTGCCCACGTTAACAGCAGTTTAGCCGCGAATAATGAGGTGGCAGCCACCGGACAAGAACGGCAATCAAGCCATATCAACTTTTGAGCATGCACGTTTGCTAGTAGCATGATGTGAACGCAGTATGTAGGTCATAACCTTAAAATGATTGTATTTACATTTTAAGATGTTTTCTTTTTCCCGAGGGTTCCATTTTTAGTTGTTCAATGTGTGATTTTATATTGTTCAACATTTGTTGTACTGTTGAATTTTTTTTTTTTGAAATTAATGACAAAAAAGAGGCATGTTAATTAAAAGCTGAATAACTCTAAAATTATCTTTGTTGTCAGTACCAATGCTTTAAAACTGGCAAGTGCCCGACAAGCCTTTTTTACTCTGGAAGGGGTTGGTGGCATCCTTACCAAAGGGTTGGGAACGGTTGCATGACTTGACAGGGCTCCGTCTAGCCGGACAAGTTCACTGCCGTCTTCTAACTGCAGACACAGGTGTGGTCACTGTTGGGTTACACTTCTGCTCAATACAAATTCCCAAAAACTTCAATGGGATTTAGATTAGGACCTCATTGGGAACCAGAACACATTTAACTTTTTGCATCACAACTCATATGTGTGCATTTGGATGAATGCTTATGGTGTCTAGAAGCAAAGAGTGGAACATCTGCTCAGAAGCACAAAGAGCGGAAGACAAACAATGAAAAAACCCCAAAACCAGTGTGACCGCTCTCAACGGTTTCCTGGTTGAAGAGATGGTTTGGTTTGTGGCCACATCAGCACTCTGATGTTGTTGTCAACAAAAAATGATGTGATAATTAACATGCTCAGATGCAAGCTGCATTTTTTTCTCCTTGAAAGGCATTTTTTAAAAAGAACTATCCTCATCCACTGCCCTTCAGATATTCATATATCATATTCTGTGCATAATCAGTTGCACTCTGAACAATTCTTGAAAAATTCCACCCTCAAATCCCGTTCCACCCAGTGACACAAAAGTTGGTCAACACACCAATCATGAGCAGAGCCACCAAGAATTCTCAAGAAGCCATTCCCAAAAAGACACAGGAAGTCTGCCATTTTTTTTCTGAAGCTGCAATTTTAGGCTCCTGTCAATGAACTTTGCCATAAAACACATAACTCTATCAATAACTCAGCCTTTGAATCAATTAAAAATCCAACCCCGGAAACACACACAGACTGGTGTTTTGAACAATGTCACACAACAAATAGCAACAACAGACAACAGACAACCAAGGGCACTCGTGATTATTGTGGGTAGTGACTTGTTTTAAGTGCAGTAATCGGATGTCAGATGACCGCCATTGATGATGTGGGGACGCGGGGGGGGGGGGGGGGGGGGGGGGGGGCACACCGATTGTGGCAGGAGGCAGGGGTAGCCGGGGGGGGCAGAACATGCAGGGAGTTTAGTCTCCTGACCGCCTGGTAGAATAAACTGTTCTTGAGCCTGGTGGTTTTAGCACAGAGATATTGCAGTCTCCTCCCCGACGGCAGAAGACCGAAGAGGCTGTGAGACGGGTGGGTGGGGTCACCTGCAATCTGGGTGGCTTGGCGTGTCAGACAAGAGTTGTAAATGTCCACGAGTGGAGGAAGGGAGACATCAATGATCTTCTCAGCTGCTCTCACAATGCGCTGCAGATTCTTTCGGCAGGACACAGTGCAAACGCCGTACCATACAGTGATGTAACTGGATTAGACTCAGATTCAGACTCAGACTCAGCATCCTTCTCCCAATATATCCACCCTCTCTCCTCTGGACATGGCCAAACCATCTCAGTCTGGCCTCTCTGACTTTATCTCCAAAACCTCTAATATGAGTTGTCCCTCTGATATACTCATTCCTGACTCTATCCACTCTGGTCACTCCCAAAGAGAACCTCAACATCTTCGTCTCTGCTACCTTCAGGTTTGCCTCCTGTCTTTTCTTCAATGGCACTGTCTCCAGTCCAAACAGCATGGCTGGTCTCACCGCAGTTTTATACACCTTTCCTTTCATCTAAGCTGAAACTCTTCTATCGCACATCACACCTGACACTTTTGTCCAGCCGTTCCAGCCTGCCTGTACCCTCTTCTTCACCTCTTTTCCGCACTCTCCATCGCTCTGGACAGTTGACCCCAAGCACTTAAAATCCTCCACCTTCTTTATCTCTTCTCCCTGTAACCTACTCTTGTACTTGGGTCCCTCTCATTCACACACATGTACTCTGTCTTGCTGCGACTGACCTTCATTCCTCTCCTTTCCAGGGCAAACCTCCACCTCTCTAGTTTCTCCTCCACCTGTTCCCTGCTCTCACTACAGATGACAATGTCATCTGCAAACATCATAGTCCATGGAGATTCTTGTCTAACCTCATATGTCAGCCTGTCCATCACCATAGCAAATAAGAAGGGGCTTAGAGCTGACCCCTGGTGAAGTCACACCTCCACCTTGAATTCCTCTGTCACACCAACAGCACACCTCACCACTGTCCAACCGTCATCATACATGTCCTGCACCGCTGTAACATACTTCTCTGTCACCACAGACTTCCTCATACAATACCACTTTTCTTCTCTGGACACCCTGTCATACGCTTTCTCCAGATCTACAAAGGCACAATGCTGTTTCCTCTGATCTTCTCTGTACTTGTCTATCAACATCCTTAAAGCAAATACTGCATCTGTCGTACTCTTTTTTGGCATGAAATCATACTGCTGCTCACAAATGCTCACTTCTGCTCTTAGTCTAGCTTCAACTACTCTTTCCCATAGTTTCATTGTATGGTTCATCAACTTTATTCCTCTGTAGTTACTCCAACTCTGCACATCACAAATGGGCACCAGCACACTTGTATGCATGTAGATAAAACAAACACGTTGTCATGCACTCACGAGCCAAGGAAAATAGCTTTTCAACAATTCAGTTCCTTTTACAAGTCGTCTGGGAACAAAACACTGCCTGCAACTTTCATAGAGACTTTGGCAATGAACATGAAGTAGATGCAAATGAGGCTTCACCGGGCCATCACCGTTACAGCTGCTGAATGATGTGCAAAATCAAGCTTCTTTGAACTGGAGCCACATCGTGGGAAATGCGAGTGCCACTTGGCTTTTCAAAGTGTTATAAACCACACGACCGGTCACACTGCATGCAAAACTTTTTTCAGGCCAATGGTTCACACTCACTCACTCACTCACATGCACACACACAGAAGCGCAAAACATTGTGGCTGGCAATCAGTTTTTTCCTCTTGAAGAAATCAACCACACGCACACGCACACACACATGCGAGAAACCACAATCAGGTACTCCACCCTGTTTTGCAAATGAGTTGCTACACCAGCGGCAATTCATTTGCATTTTTTTGTTTGTTTTTCCTTTTTTTTTCATAAATTGAAGCAGTTCAACCAGTTGACATGAAAGGTCACCCCAAATATCAACCTGACACACCTGCTGCTCCTGTGGGTAAGTGTGCAGGCAAGAGTGTGAGTGTGTGCGTGTGTGTGTGTGTGTGTGTGTGTGTGTGTGTGTGTGTGTGTGTGTGTGTGTGTGTGTGTGTGGCAAATGATACATAAAAGGTTACCACACAACAACAACAGAAAACAGCATCTGCGCTTCTGAACTATGAACAAAAAACACACACATACATGTGTACGTTCACAGGATAGAAGAAACAAGTTGGGGTGTGTCTGCCAGCAAAGCACACAACTTCAGTGTAACAACCCAAAGTGTCCTCACAAAATATATGGAAGTCATTTAAAGGGGACGTCAAGTCAATATCTTCTCTCTGCCCCAACTAGTCTGAAAATGGGATTCTGAGTAATATTGTGTTTGTGGAATATGAATTGGGCAGCCAAGTACACCTGTTTTTATCCACCTCAGGGGGCGGCCATTTTGCCACTTGTTGTCGACTGAAAATGACATCACAGTGGGTAAGGGCTCAGTTTGCGAACGTCACATGACTCAAAAAACAGGTGAGCAGTGTCTGGTCGCTACCTCAGTCCTGAGCTACTGTGCTGCCATTTCCAATTGACAGCAAATGGCAAAATGGCTGCCCCCTTATATGGATAAACACAGGAGGATTTTGCTGCTTAACTCATATTCCACAAACGAAATAATAATCAGAATTCCATGTTTAAACTAGTGGGGCTGCGTAGAACATGTTTTTGGAAAGAAAATATTTGACTTCACCTCCCTTTTTAAAGCATTTCTTTGTACATAGCAAATTAATGAACACATAATACATTGTCATTTCAATCTTCGGGTGACCACCGTGCATCTTTTATCCTCATTTTTTTGTATGTGTTTTTTTTTTTAATCATCCAGTCACTCAGCGGCACACATTACTCCACGCTCTGCGACTTAGGTTGATGTATGGCACACAGTGACTGAGAAATAAGTTGTTAGGGCCTGAGCAGCGACTGCTGCTGTCGTTTTTGTAGAAATGTAATAGATTTGTGTTTATGTTTACTTTATTTAGGCTCAGGTTTTTTTCAGGTGTTGAATAGACATGAGCTGGTTAGAACAAAATACATTTTTATTTCAATGCAAAGTCCACAAAAAGCAAACGAATTCAGTGAACCCCCACTACATCAATATCAGATGTCTAAAAGCAATGTTTTTGTTTTTGTTTTTGTTTTTTTAACGCATGATGGCAAGTCCCAATTTGGAGTTGTGGTGCCTTCAGTGTAGTACAAGGTTGTGCCATAATTTGCCAGGCCGCACTGAGGGTTAATAGAAGACATGTATCATAATGGTGTCACTGATAGTGTAGTGGTACGCATGACGGGTTTGTGTGCAGGCAGCGTGGGATCAGTTCAAACTTAGTGACGGTGTGAATGTGGGTGTGAATGGTCGTTTGTCTCTGTATGTGCCCTGCGACTGACTGGCGACCAGTTCAGTGTGCAGTCTGTCTTCCGCCTGAATTCAGCTGGGATAGGCTCCAGCAACCCCTGAGACCCTCTTCAGGATAAGTGGTGTTAAAAATGAAAATGGATGGATGTACCAGAATGACAAGGTCCCCAGCTGACCTCCAGTCATGCTGGTTGTTGCCAATGAGCAGAGAGAATGTATGCCCGTGAATAACCTTTTTATGTGTTGCTGCTCCATGTGAGTTAAAGTTGCAGTTGTTTGAAGATTTTGAATTGCAGTGACAGTTATGCTTATTTCCATTAGCCTATGGAGGGTGTTTTGTATTGCATTGCGTGTTAGCATTAAACTGGTGCGCTTTCACTCTTGTTTGATTCTCTTGTGTTTTATGTGCCAGATTTACCGAAAACTTCAACTGGGAGTGACCAAGGGCGAGAAATACACTTCCAGTGGTGTCAAAAGTCTACGCATTCATTATTCAAATAGAAGTAAAGATATAAGATTAAAAAAGATGTTACGTGGAAGTATCAGCTCAAGGTTTTTATTAAAGTAAAAGTATAAAAGTAGTGGTTACAAAACGACTTAAAGTATAAAAGTAAAAGCAATGCAAAACATTAAAGTGGAAGTCAATTAAACATTTAGTTTCAATATATTCTACAGGTATGTGCCCTGATAGGTTAAACTCGGTTCTCTGATTCAACTTGCCTTTGTTTAATAAGAATTAATCCGATGAATACGCCACACCACAGTCTTTTTGATTTGACTTTAAGAACAAAGGCTTGGGCCTCATCACCTCCTATCCCCCCACACCCCCCCAAAAAATTTAAGGCCATAATGATAATGTTACATCAATGTCATGTTCCGTATTTGGCAGCAGGTGGCAGGCGTTCATTCTGCTGCCTGCACACCTGCTGCCTATTTGTCAATGATTACACCTGCTATATCAAAGCACTCCGGCTTTCGACTCATTGCCGGAGTATTGCTTGCCGCGCCACTGTTATTGCCCATGCTCGTAAACCGTATTCGTATTCGATTGTTGTTTGCTACACGTTCGTCATCCCATTTGGGATTATTCTGAAAGTATACTTAACCTAGTAAATTGTCTTATCCTTTTCCTTGCCGTTTTTTCGCAAGCGTTTTGTTTTTTGCGTTTCATTATATCCTGGTTCTCGTTTTGACCAGTGTTTTCTGTTTTCCATGAGACGGAGTTTTTTTGTTTGTAATAAATATTATTTTGAGACAAAAGCCTTGTCAGTGTCTGCTACTTCGCCCTGTTGCGTACGAAGCAGTTCTTTTCCCTGCCTTGTACGCAACGTGACAATCAATATGGTATGTTATATACGCATTTAAAAATAATCACATCTAGTAGACCTACAATGCAAATATGTTAAAAAGCCGTGTGTACTACTGAGTGTTAACATGTGTATCATCATGATGACCATCAGTAGTACCGTATTGTAATGGTGCAAACAGTCAAACTTCAATGGTATGTCATCACTAAGCACAATTGGAAGATATGTGTGCAACCAAACTTTGCTGTAGGAGGGTGTGAGTGTCATTGAGGTAAGATGACACACAGACTCCAGCAAATGAGCTCGCAACGTTGATTCACAGCCTTTGAATGCCAGCAAACCATGCCATGTCTTGTTCGGTACCCAGCCATAGCACACCTAGTAAATGTTATTGGCAAGCGCTAGTACCCTACCAGGTGTTGCATATAGCAATGAATTAAATTCATACAGTAACATTTGGCTAAAATAACATTGACACACCTTAATATTAAACTTTGGGTTGACTTCAATATGTTTTTTCAAGTTTGACGCCAAACTTCTGAAAGCTATCAGTTGGTGGCACTTCAGTTTGCAAAGTTTGCAGTGGATCCGAAATGATTTGATTTTTAAAAGAACCCCAAGTACAGCCGGGGATGTGTAATGGTTGGCTGGCTTTTCTGGCTAAAAACCTCCTCGCTGTTGGTACTCAGTTGGGAAAGGGATGGTTGGACATCTTACTGGAAAAGCTACACGCTTGCACTAGTTTGAGTGTGGTGAATTGTCATTGATTTGATGATTTCTGACACATCCAGGTACAATGCATTGGGTACAAACCAATAGAGTGTCAGAATGCGAAAGGTTTATTCTTCTCAACCGAAGATAATCAAAATCACTCTATATCCTAGCACGATTTATCCAGACTGGTGTTTTGAACAATGTCACACTGCAATGAACATTCATTCATTCATTTTCCGAACCGCTTTATCCTCACTAGGGTCGCGGGGGGTGCTGGAGCCTATCCCAGCTGTCTTCGGGCAGTAGGCGGGGGACACCCTGAACCGGTTGCCAGCCAATCCCAGGCAATGAACACTATCAAAATTAAAAAGTAACGAGGCTTTTAAGTGTAAAGGAGAAGAAAGTACAGATATTTGCGTAAAATGTTGGGAGTAGGAGTACAAAGTAGGCTGAAAAATGGCTACTCCAGTAAAATATACATACCGGTACCCAACATTCCTACTTAAGTTCAAGTATTTTTACTTTGTTACTTGACACCTCTGCCTCATTCCCATCTTGTTTGAAGAACTCTGCGTGTGAAAATGAGAACAGGCGCTCAGGAATATTTTAAAATATTGGTTTTAATAAGTTGAAGTGTGCCCTAAGGTGTTTTTCTGTGGTTCAAGTGTGGGGTGTGGGGAGGTGTAAAACTTCATTAAAAAAATACAAATATATCCTGCTCAAAAAAAATAAAAGGAACACTTAAACAGCACAATGAAACTCCAAGTGTTCACTTTATATTTTTTAGCAGTTTAGATGTATTTTTTTCAATGTGGGTGGAATTGGATCGTATCCATAATAAACAAGGACATAACTGTATTATGAAATATACATTGTTTGATTCTCTTCGGGGGCGGCAAGGTGGTGGACTGGTTAGCGCATCAGCCTCACAGTGCAGAGGTGCGGTGTTGGATTCTGGCTCCGGCCTTTCCAATGTGGGCTTTGCGTGTTTTCCCCATACTTGCGTGGGTTTTCTCCGGGTACTCCGGTTTCCTCCCATATTCCCAAAACATGTGTGGCAGGTTAATGGAACACTCCAAATTGGCCAGAGGTGTAAGTGTGAGCATAGATGGTTGTTTGTCTGTGTGTGCCCTGCGATTAGCTGGCAACTAGTTCAGGGTGTCGCCCGCCTACTGCCCGAAGACAGCTGGGACCTTTGTGAGGGAAAGCGGGTCAGAAAATGGATGGATGGATCTATGGATGATTGTCTTTGTTATGAGTGTCAGTTTTAATAGTTTTAATGCATTTGGAACATATAGGGTGGTTCTGAAACGTATCCCCCACAATAAACCAGGGTGTGTGAAATTCTGGATGCAGTGTCTTCAATGTTTGGGCTTCGGTGGAACTCGTTTTTTTGGGGGGGTGCAAGGTAGCCGTGTCCCTCTTCCTGTTGGACGGATTGTCCGCAAATGTAGCTTGGCTAAAGGTAGTATCTCAATAGTCATAGATGTAGCCATGCTATGTGAGCACCTGGGGGAAGCTTTGACGTAGTGCACCACCTTTTAGCTGGCGCGTCCTTCAAACACATCTCGGGGCTTGGCCGCGTGGCTGAAGTCGGCGAAACCGGCGAAGCTGCTGTTATTGTTGTTGTTGTTGTTGAGCAACAAGTTGGGAAGGGTGGGTAAAAGGGAGGGGTTGGACAGTTGGATCTGCTTTTAAAGGTTAACAGAAGGTCAAATGAACTTCACCTAGAAAGCTTGGAGTGCATTACAGGTTATGGAGTGTAAGACAAAATTTGTTCTTGATAACACTGACCCATGATTAAAAGTTTCAGAGGTCTTGAATTACTTGCTTTTAAAAACGTGTATGTTAGCTATGTTACATTGTCTTTACTATGACGGTACTTTTAAAACACAGATGTTAATTTCACTTAAGACTTTCATGATCATAAAAAATGGTACGTTAACTTCAAAAACAGTGTCTAAAAAGTTGACCATATTAACTTCATTGGAAAAACATCTATAAATGAATTATCTCATAAAATTGTCTATACAGAGCTGGAAATCCTGAATATTAACTTCATTAGGGACTTTAGTGTTTACAAAAACCTGTATGTTATCTTCATAAAATTGTCGATCATCTTCGCTACATTGGAGATTTTAACGTTTCAAACACGTATGTCAACTTCATGCCTTTAAAGCCAGTATGTTTGCTTCATTGAAAACTTGCTTATAAAATGTGTGTTAAATTCAAAAATTCTTCTTTAAAACTGTCTACAAAAACCTTTATGTTTAATTCATTGGAAATCTGATAACATTTTTTTAAATGTCTATAAAGGCGTGTATTAGCCTTTTTAGAGACTTTAAAAATGGTATTTAAAACATGCGTTAACTTCATAAGCGTCTGTTAAAAAGCTTCATTTGAGACTTTAATGTTTATAAAAACAGGGGTGTTTGCTTCATTGGAGCCCTAGACATGCTTACAACCAATACGGAGAATGAGGATTTCCTTGTACACGGTAAGAAGAGAATGTTAAAAAAAAAAATGGAACTTGAGGATTAAATAATAGCTATGTTAAACTTTAGCAAGTTTGTTGATTTTTGTCGTTTCTAGCTGTGTATCCTCAAATGTCAAAAATGTTGAAAGTAGTAGTGCTTAAGTGGCCACCCAGGAACTAGATACAGCACCACTGCACACTGAGTAGATGCCATGCAGCGGAAATTGTGCGGAAGCAGTAAGCAGAAAGAAAATGAGGGACTCACAGCACATCACAAGTTCAAGTAAAGCACAAGTTATAGTTTAGGCGCTGCCTTCCTTCACTGCCATGTGAACTTGTTGTTCTCGCAGATCTTCATCAAGAGCGCAGAAGCGAAACTACTCTAAATGATGGCGGAGGAAGTGGGCCTGAGGTTTCACACGTGACCAAGGACAATAAGCTGCGCCACAACCCTGACATTTTACCCACATTAGCCAACGTTGTCCTCATGATGAAGAATTACAGCATTAACTCAACAGCCCTGTTCACCACGGTCTGTTTTGGATGGAGTTTCTCATGCAAATGAGCTACTCATGCTCATCCTGCGTCCTTCTCCTGTGAGGTCTGACAATATGAGTATGAGATTATGAGATGCTAATCAATGCTTATCAGCTCTTTTTTGCAAGTTGGCTGCATCATTCAGTTTTTTTCTGGCAGGAATGTGAGGATGGCAACTCCAAATTGAACATAAGAATACTTGCACCTCACATTGACATTTTTTTTGGTTTAAAAATCAAAAACCATTTTCGATCCGATTACTCGATTGATGCGATAATTGTTAGAATAACCAATTTAAACAATATTCATGAGTTGCAGTGTTTATTTTTTATTCATTATCAATCAAGGCTTAAAGTGCAGTTACTGTGATAACTGTTATCATTTTGGTCATGATAATCGTGACCGTTCCAACTCTAACAAGCAATGTAAACGTTTTTTGGGGGGGTTCGCCTCTAAAGCAAAGACAGAAGGGGTGAACATGAGTACCTGTAGCGAGTTCTGACAGCTTTGGTCTCCTAGACGAGGAGGAGGATGGGAACACAAAAAGCTTGAAACTCAAGAGGGGAATGAAGCCAACAATGTTAACAAGAACAACAGCAGTCAAGTAAGCTGAGGGCGATGAGAACTTTTGAAAGTGTCCATCATAAAGGGGTCCTCCGAGTGGAATGGGTGGGCGTGGAGCTCCTGAAGCTGGCTGCTGAATACACCAACGGTTTAATTTTGAATGCACCTTCCTGCAAGATGTCAGGAAAAAAAGGACCATGACTGTGTTATTATTATGTTTTACAACAAGGTGTTGCCGATTTACAATAAAAAGTTGCTCGAATGCTTCCATACTTAATTTCCAACTTGGAGTGGAGGATAACCTGGCACTACCATCTTAGGCACTATCCAAAACTAAAATGAACATTTTTAAAAAGGTACATAATCTTAACTCTAAGGTTTTTTTTTTTGTTTGTTTGTTTTGGGGTTTTTTTGGGCGGAGTGGGGGGGGGAGGGGTGCATCTTCTACAACTACACATAACGGGCTTTATTCAAATCCATTCACATAAAAATGTCTCTCGGCTGTCAAGTACATTTTTACCAATCAGAAACTTAAGAAAATGACACAATCCGTAAACGGACGAGGTGGTGAATCCCACAAACGTAGACTCAGATAAATGACGGTACAAAAAATATTTATTGACAGAAAAACGAAGGACCGGCAGTGTAAACAGAAAGCGCTGGCAACACAGAACCAGGAAAAGCCAATCTGAACAAAAAAACACTTGCAAAAGGCAAGTTAATCTTGAATCCCGAAAAATACACAAAACAAAGTGGCATAAATCCAATTACATGAAACTTAAATCATCCAATAATCTGAAATACTAAACAAGAAACTATGGAAGCAAGGGCGACTCTATACATGGATGCGACAACTTCTTGTTGACTTTGAAAAGTAGCTTGTAGCCGACGTGTGCACATTTTGAGCATGACGTCTCTGATCCACCGGTGAAAGGACACTTTGATTCTCTCCTCTTTGATCTGAAACTGATTTAAACAATAAAGCGTATGAGGGAAAAGTGGTTAGGATTGCACGACTGTCTGTGTTTTATGTTATGTGTTGTGATTATTATTTTACTTTGTTAACTGTTTTGTTAAGCGCTTTGTTACAGCTGCAGCTGTTGTGAAAGCGCTACATAAATCAGCATGTATTGTATTGTATTGTATGAACATGGAGTCTCGAAATTATCTCTTGAGCAAACGCCAAACAAGGTCAATAATACGAAAAGAGACATGGGATCTTGGCAGTCTTTAACAAATGGCTTAATCATGATGATCAAATTGGCAGCAGGCGTGTACCCTGGAAGAGAAGCCTTCCACTGCCACCTGCTGGAGAAACACAGGAACAGGATCGTGACCAAAAAAAAAAAAAAATGAACGTCATCTGATTGGTCACCTCCATTATTTTATGCACACTTGGTTAAATATAAAGGTGCAACTATTAATTGACAAAAAAAAAAATCGCTGCTCAAATTAATCGACAACTAATTTAATCGTTTAGAGCAGTGGTCACCAATCATGGGTCTGCGGTCGGGTACCGGTACGTGGGCCATTTGGTACTTGGCTTCACAAAGAGACAGACATGAAAAAATATAGATACCTGTATAAATTTTTGGACTGTATGTGTCAGTCCCGCCCAAAAAAAACACCCAGTCGATTACCTCCCAAAGGGCAATATTATATTATTCAGAGTACTGATATTACGGTGACCAGCTGTGAGCATATTATTAGATTAGATGCAGCAGAAATGTGTGTGAGAGCTTTTTCTTTCTCTACTTTGAAGTAAATAGAAAGTAATCAACTATGAAGGATAGAAAGTAATCAACTATGAAGGGAGAAGAAGGAGTTTACATCTGTCCGGGTTCAAATGGATTATAGATATGAAAGCAGAGAAGAGAGTATCATGCTGCTTCTGTGAGAACAGTCAGTTTTGAGTGGAGAGTTAAGTGACATGACTCGACTTTGTCTCCTCATCTCATCATTTGCTGGACCCCCACAATTGGTGACCCGGATGAAAGCTAGCATCTACACCACAGCGGTCACATTGCCAGACTTTTGGCAACACAACCCAAGGCCATGATTTCAGCACATCGAGACCAGCTATAGGCAAATACGATGTGCTCAATGGATTTGTTTTGAGACTCTTTGAATTGATGGAAAGAATGCTGGCTGTGCTGAACTCAATTGGTCCATCATTCCTTTTAAACCACATTTTTCTGCGGCAGCTTCCTGTGCCGGTGCGCACTGTACCACCCCCCCCCCCCCCGACCCCAAAACTACTGTGTGCTTGCTGTTGGGGTGGATGGTGTTTTTCTTGTTAACTGCTAACACTCCGTCCATGTGTTGGTCCCCAACCAGGACAACTGGATCCCACTGCCACCCCTGGATGACACTACAAACATGGCAGGTTTGGTGATGGCAAATGTGATAATGTGTTGGGTTCCTACCATGCCAGGTTTTGTGGCGAGGCCAAGCAGTGTCGCAAACCTTGTAGTTTCAAGGGACCAGGAAAACGCTTATTAGCAGCTCTTGGTGCTGGCCAGGACAGCAACCTGTCATTTCTTCCCAACTCCAAAACGGGCCAAAGTCTGCTGGTGGACTCGGGCGCTCAGCGCAACATCCGACTGGCACAGTTGGTAGACATCACGCCGGGCGGACATGGCCCGGGATGGACGCTGCTAATAGTAGCCCCAAACGTACATGTGGTACTGGGTTGGGTATGTGGAGGTGTGTTTTGGTGGAAGGTTTTTCAGCTGGGACTTTGTTATGGCCTCTGTATCTACAGTATGCATACCTGTCAACCTTTCGGAGCGCCAACCTATGTAAACTACCAAAAAAATCCTTATAAAGAGCAAAAAATCCTTATAACATACCAAAGCATTTTATATGTCAAAATAACG